>NW_028283651.1:0-300000 GCF_059441095.1 Idiotropiscis lumnitzeri
TGACGTTTTGGCAAAAGGCGTGGCTATTAAGGTGCTGAAAAGTCCGATTGTACTCTGTGGCAACAAAAGCTCCGGCAACATGACTCAGATGATCCTATCTTCTCGAAGTTGTACACATTTGAGGATACTTCAGCCCTGAAGACATCTACCAACTTATTTTACATCGTAGTAGTAGCGCCACCAACTGGTAAAAGCTAATACAAGTTATTTTCTTGGATGTTTTTCTCCGTGCAACTCAACAAGGTCGCCCTCATATATGCTCGGATGACTGTTTCGGCCATGAGGATGTCACAATACGAAATTCGTGATTTTTCGTGAAAAGTTGTGGAGTGGCATTGCACTGTTCGGCAATAAAACAAAGCTGATTATGAGGTTCTAAATATGAACGACAACTCGTAAAACTTTACACACACATCAGGCCGAGCAAATTTATCAATATTTTATACGTTAGTTGTGCAGCTTTTTTGAAATGGCTCGCCATGGCCCTCGAGAAATGTTAAAAAAAAGCAGCTCTGGTTGAGTGTTTCACCTCGCTTTTTGTAAATTTTATGGAGTACAGTGAACCCTCGGTTATCGCGGTTAATGGGGACCGAGACCACCCGCGAAAACTGAAAATCCGCGAAGTAGCGGCGCACCTTCAAAAATGCAAAAAAAAAATATACAATATATATAATAAATATATAAATATATATATATATATATATATATATATATATATATATATATATATATATATATACGGGGGAGAGAGAGAGAGAGAGTGAAATTCATGTTATAACAAAAAAACCAAATTATTATTAAAACGTATTATTTTTTTATTCCCCAGCCATTCTTTTTGTATTTATTTAATTACTCCGACTTTTACCTGCTGGTACGCCGTCCGGTGTGCCCTGTGAAATGAAAGGTGGCATTCTTTATTTATTTATTCACTTATTCATTCATAACTGACAGCCTCGCGCTCCGCTCGTGCCCGGGCAGAAGAGGTGCTCCATTTTGGCTTAACTGTGACACACGCCCGCCCTCCTCCCCCGGAGCTTCCATTCGGTTAAACTTAGGGGCCGCTTGGCACCGCCCGTGCCCGGGGAAGGTGCTCCTCTTCGGCTTACTGTGACGCGAGCATGCCCTCCTCCTGCGGAGCTTCCATTCGGTTAAACTTAGGGGCCGCTTGGAACCGCCCGTGCCCGGGGAAGGTGCTCCTCTTCGGCTTACTGTGACGCGAGCATGCCCTCCTCCTCCGGAGCTTCCATTCGGTTAAACTTAGGGGCCGCTTGGCACCGCCCGTGCCCGGGGAAGGTGCTCCTCTACGGCTTAACTGCCACGCACGCCGGCCGGAGCTCTGGTACGGTCCGAACCGCGCGAAACGTCGCCACCGATCGTGTCCGGGGGAACGTGCTCTTCTTCGTCCACTCTCCTCTTCGCCCACGCTCTTCTTCGGCGCACGCCGGCCGTCTAACCGCTCCAGCGCCCCGTCGTGCCGCTCGGCGAAACTACAATGCCCCCGAATATTTTTTATACCCGCGAAGCACTGAACCCGCGAAAGGTGAACCGCGAAGTAGCGAGGGTTCACTGTATGTATAAGACCAAGACCTACAAAAAAGTCTCTTGGAGCAATGAGCTAGGTTTTACAGGAAGTCGGCCATTTTGAATTTACTTAAAAGGGGGCGGGTCACCACAATGGACTTTGTGTAGAAATTATTATTGGGGCCCGAGCAGCGACCGCGGCGAGGTCCCTATTGTTTTTGTAGAAAATATTATTACTTTTATTATTATTATTATTATTATTATTAGGGCCTGAGCAGCGACCGCTGCGAAGTCCCTATTGTTTTTGTAGAAATTATTATTATTATTATTTTTCCGATTGTTCGATCGCATTTTTGACCCCCGAAACATGCACAAAAACTCACCAAACTTGGCAGTCTCATCGGGCATGGCGAAAAATTTGATATTTTAACGTCTAATATGAACAGGAAGTGAGTTATGAATTTTTGAAAGTCCGACTTTTGCCCTTTTTTGCATGTTTACAGGGGTCATTCTTTTGCACCCTGATCCTAAAGGCTTCATCTGATTGCCTTAAAATTCTGTCTGTAGCATCTGAAGACCTGGGACAAACACTGGGGCTAAAATTTTTTGTTTCCGAAATACTATATGACGGGGCGGGGCTTCAAAGTTTTCACTTAAGATTTCCTTCGCCGCAATGGACAAAATGCTTAATAACTCTCCTGCACATGCTGCTAAAAATCCAAAACTTCACATGTACATAAAGAGTCTGTACCTGAAGACATCTATATGTTTATATTCAGTTATACACCTTGCGCCAATCAATATCATTTTTTACATTTTGACGTACTGCACGGTGCCCTTTTAACGAATCTGATTGAAAATTGGCTAGAAAAGACTCAAGACATTGATCTTACTCTATCCCTATTTTTGTGACTTTCCTTCGAAGGGCGTGGCTATTACGGTGCCGCAGAGTCTGATTATTCTCCGTGGCAACAAAAGTTCCTGCAAAATGATTCAGATGATCCATCTTCTCGAAATTTTTCACATTTGAGGATATTCAGGCCCTGAAGACGGCTGCCAACTTATTTTTGATCGCAGTGGTAGCGCCACCAACTGGTTAAAACAAATACAAATTATTTTCGTTGATGTTTTTCTCCGGGCAGGTTAACAAAATCTACCTTATATTTGCTCGGATGAGTGTTTAGGCCTTGAGCATGTCACAATACGAAAGTCTTTCGCCTTCTTCAGAGTGTCACATGATGGTGCCTTGTGACCCGTCTTTATCAGATGATGTTCCATGAGGGCGTGACTTACCTGTCAGAAGAATGAAGGCAAGTCACGCCCCCCGCTGTCCGTTCACTCCGCCAAGATGCTGGTCCAGGTGGTAGAGAGGATGAAGGCTCCCTTGTCTCTGTTCATGGTTTTTATGCCTCGCTTGCAGATCTCAATGGCCTCTCTGATCCAGCGCTGTTGTTTGTTCTCTTCTGTGCGGATGACCCTGCCCTTCTCCCGGTCCATGATGTGGTTTTCCCTTTTGCAGTGGTCAGTGATTGCTGATTTGTAATGTTCATGTTGTGCTTGTTCTTTTACTGCTCTGATTTTTCATTTTTTTGACAGGTAAGTCACACCCTCATGGAACATCAGCTGATAAAGACGGGTCTCAAGACACCATCATGCGACACTCTGAAGAAGGCGAAAGACTCGCCGAAACATGTCAGGTAAAAAATTAACCTAAAACATAATTGTCTGCTTTTAATGAATCAGTCAAATATCAATAATAAGAAGACAAAATGAACCTAATACAAATAAATGAATGCTTAATAACTCCCCTGCACATGCTCCTAAAAATCCAAACCTTCACCTTTAAATAAAACGTCCCGACCTGAAGACATCTTAATGTTATTATTTTGTTATACACACAGTGCCGCCAAGTGGAATCAAAAATTTGTTTTTATTTTAATTTTCACGTACTGCACGGTGCCCTTTCGACGAATCCGACTGAAAATTAGTCAGAAAAGACTCAAGACAATGATCTTACTCTCTGCCGAATTTTGTGACGTTTTGGCAAAAGGCGTGGCTATTACGGTGCTGAAAAGTCCGATTGTACTCTGTGGCAACAAAAGCTCCTGCAACATGACTCAGGTGATCCTATCTTCTCGAAGTTGCACACATTTGAGGATACTTAAGCCCTGAAGACATCTACCAACTTATTTTTCATCGTAGTAGTAGCGCCACCAACTGGTAAAAGCTAATACAAGTTATTTTCTTGGATGTTTTTCTCCGTGCAACTCAACAAGGTCGCCCTCATATATGCTCGGATGACTGTTTCGGCCATGAGGATGTCACAATACGAAATTCGTCCTTTTTCATGAAAAGTTGTGGGAGTGGCATTGCACTGTTCGGCAATAAAACAAAGCTGATTATGAGGTTCTAAATATGAACGACAACTCGTGAAACTTTACACACACATCAGGCCGAGCAAATTTATCAATATTTTATACGTTAGTTGTGCAGCTTTTTTGAAATGGCTCGCCATGGCCCTCGAGAAATGTTCAAAAAAGCAGCCCTGGTTGAGTGTTTCACCTCGCTTTTTGTAAATTTTATGGAGTACAGTGAACCCTCGGTTATCGCGGTTAATGGGGACCGAGACCACCCGCAAAAACTGAAAATCCGCGAAGTAGCGGCGCACCTTCAAAAATGCTTAAAAAAAATATACAATATATATAATAAATATATAAATATATATATATATATATATATATATATATATATATATATATATATATACGGGGGGAGAGAGAGAGACAGAGAGTGAAATTCATGTTATAACAAAAAAAACAAATTATTATTAAAACTTATTATTTTTTTATTCCCCAACCATTCTTTTTGTATTTATTTAATTACTCCGACTTTTACCTGCTGGTACGCCGTCCGGTGTGCCCTGTGAAATGAAAGGTGGCATTCTTTATTTATTCATTCATTTATTCATTCATAACTGACAGCCTCGCGCTCCGCTCGTGCCCGGGCAGAAGAGGTGCTCCAATTCGGCTTCACTGTGACACACGCCGGCCCTCCTCCCCCGGAGCTTCCATTCGGTTAAACTTAGGGGCCGCTTGGCACCGCCCGTGCCCGGGGAAGGTGCTCCTCTTCGGCTTACTGTGACGCGAGCATGCCCTCCTCCTGCGGAGCTTCCATTCGGTTAAACTTAGGGGCCGCTTGGAACCGCCCGTGCCCGGGGAAGGTGCTCCTCTTCGGCTTACTGTGACGCGAGCATGCCCTCCTCCTCCGGAGCTTCCATTCGGTTAAACTTAGGGGCCGCTTGGCACCGCCCGTGCCCGGGGAAGGTGCTCCTCTACGGCTTAACTGCCACGCACGCCGGCCGGAGCTCTGGTACGGTCCGAACCGCGCGAAACGTCGCCACCGATCGTGTCCGGGGGAACGTGCTCTCTTCGTCCACTCTCCTCTTCGCCCACGCTCTTCTTCGGCGCACGCCGGCCGTCTAACTGCTCCAGCGCCCCGTCGTGCCGCTCGGCGAAACTACAATGCCCCCGAATATTTTTTAGACCCGCGAAGCACTGAACCCGCGAAAGGTGAACCGCGAAGTAGCGAGGGTTCACTGTATGTATAAGACCAAGACCTACAAAAAAGTCTCTTGGAGCAATGAGCTAGGTTTTACAGGAAGTCGGCCATTTTGAATTTACTTAAAAGGGGGCGGGTCACCACAATGGACTTTGTGTAGAAATTATTATTGGGGCCCGAGCAGCGACCGCGGCGAGGTCCCTATTGTTTTTGTAGAAATTATTATTATTATTATTTTTCCGATTGTTCGATCGCATTTTTGACCCCCGAAACATGCACAAAAACTCACCAAACTTGGCAGTCTCATCGGGCATGGCGAAAATTTTGATATTTTAACGTCTAATATGAACAGGAAGTGAGTTATGAATTTTTGAAAGTCCGATTTTTGCCCTTTTTTGCATGTTTACAGGGGTCATTCTTTTGCACCCTGATCCTAAAGGCTTCATCTGATTGCCTTAAAATTCTGTCTGGAGCATCTTAAGACCTGGGACAAACACTGGGGCTAAAAATTTTTGTTTCCGAAATACTATATGACGGGGGCGGGGCTTCAAAGTTTTCACTTAAGATTTCCTTCGCCGCAATGGACAAAATGCTTAATAACTCTCCTGCACGTGCTGCTAAAAATCCAAAACTTCACATGTACATAAAGAGTCGGTACCTGAAGACATCTATATGTTTATATTCAGTTATACACCTTGCGCCAATCAATATCATTTTTTACATTTTGACGTACTGCACGGTGCCCTTTTAACGAATCTGATTGAAAATTGGCTAGAAAAGACTCAAGACATTGATCTTACTCTATCCCTATTTTTGTGACTTTCCTTCGAAGGGCGTGGCTATTACGGTGCCGCAGAGTCTGATTATTCTCCGTGGCAACAAAAGTTCCTGCAAAATGATTCAGATGATCCATCTTCTCGAAATTTTTCACATTTGAGGATATTCAGGCCCTGAAGACGGCTGCCAACTTATTTTTGATCGCAGTGGTAGCGCCACCAACTGGTTAAAACAAATACAAATTATTTTCGTTGATGTTTTTCTCCGGGCAGGTTAACAAAATCTACCTTATATTTGCTCGGATGAGTGTTTAGGCCTTGAGGATGTCACAATACGAAAGTCTTTCGCCTTCTTCAGAGTTTCACATGATGGTGTCTTGTGACCCGTCTTTATCAGCTGATGTTCCATGAGGGCGTGACTTACCTGTCACGAGAATGAAGGCAAGTCACGCCCCCCGCTGTCCGTTCACTCCGCCAAGATGCTGGTCCAGGTGGTAGAGAGGATGAAGGCTCCCTTGTCTCTGTTCATGGTTTTTATGCCTCGCTTGCAGATCTCAATGGCCTCTCTGATCCAGCGCTGTTGTTTGTTCTCTTCGGTGCGGATGACCCTGCCCTTCTCCCGGTCCATGATGTGGTTTTCCCTTTTGCAGTGGTCAGTGATTGCTGATTTGTAATGTTCATGTTGTGCTTGTTCTTTTACTGCTCTGATTTTTCATTTTTTTGACAGGTAAGTCACACCCTCATGGAACATCAGCTGATAAAGACGGGTCTCAAGACACCATCATGCGACACTCTGAAGAAGGCGAAAGACTCGCCGAAACATGTCAGGTAAAAAATTAACCTAAAACATAATTGTCTGCTTTTAATGAATCAGTCAAATATCAATAATAAGAAGACAAAATGAACCTAATACAAATAAATGAATGCTTAATAACTCCCCTGCACATGCTCCTAAAAATCCAAACCTTCACCTGTAAATAAAACGTCCCGACCTGAAGACATCTTAATGTTATTATTTTGTTATACACACAGTGCCGCCAAGTGGAATCAAAAATTTGTTTTTATTTTAATTTTCACGTACTGCACGGTGCCCTTTTGACGAATCCGACTGAAAATTAGTCAGAAAAGACTCAAGACAATGATCTTACTCTCTGCCGAATTTTGTGACGTTTTGGCAAAAGGCGTGGCTATTAAGGTGCTGAAAAGTCCGATTGTACTCTGTGGCAACAAAAGCTCCGGCAACATGACTCAGATGATCCTATCTTCTCGAAGTTGTACACATTTGAGGATACTTCAGCCCTGAAGACATCTACCAACTTATTTTACATCGTAGTAGTAGCGCCACCAACTGGTAAAAGCTAATACAAGTTATTTTCTTGGATGTTTTTCTCCGTGCAACTCAACAAGGTCGCCCTCATATATGCTCGGATGACTGTTTCGGCCATGAGGATGTCACAATACGAAATTCGTGATTTTTCGTGAAAAGTTGTGGGAGTGGCATTGCACTGTTCGGCAATAAAATAAAGCTGATTATGAGGTTCTAAATATGAACGACAACTCGTAAAACTTTACACACACATCAGGCCGAGCAAATTTATCAATATTTTATACGTTAGTTGTGCAGCTTTTTTGAAATGGCTCGCCATGGCCCTCGAGAAATGTTAAAAAAAAGCAGCTCTGGTTGAGTGTTTCACCTCGCTTTTTGTAAATTTTATGGAGTACAGTGAACCCTCGGTTATCGCGGTTAATGGGGACCGAGACCACCCGCGAAAACTGAAAATCCGCGAAGTAGCGGCGCACCTTCAAAAATGCTTAAAAAAAATATACAATATATATCATAAATATATAAATATATATATATATATATATATATATATATATATATATATATATATATATATATATATATATATATATATATATATATATATACGGGGAGAGAGAGAGTGAAATTCATGTTATAACAAAAAAACCAAATTATTATTAAAACGTATTATTTTTTTATTCCCCAGCCATTCTTTTTGTATTTATTTAATTACTCCGACTTTTACCTGCTGGTACGCCGTCCGGTGTGCCCTGTGAAATGAAAGGTGGCATTCTTTATTTATTTATTCATTTATTCATTCATAACTGACAGCCTCGCGCTCCGCTCGTGCCCGGGCAGAAGAGGTGCTCCAATTTGGCTTAACTGTGACACACGCCCGTCCTCCTCCGTCCGGAGCTTCCATTCGGTTAAACTTAGGGGCCGCTTGGAACCGCCCGTGCCCGGGGAAGGTGCTCCTCTTCGGCTTACTGTGACGCGAGCATGCCCTCCTCCTCCGGAGCTTCCATTCGGTTAAACTTAGGGGCCGCTTGGCACCGCCCGTGCCCGGGGAAGGTGCTCCTCTACGGCTTAACTGCCACGCACGCTGGCCGGAGCTCTGGTACGGTCCGAACCGCGCGAAACGTCGCCACCGATCGTGTCCGGGGGAACGTGCTCTTCTTCGTCCACTCTCCTCTTCGCCCACGCTCTTCTTCGGCGCACGCCGGCCGTCTAACCGCTCCAGCGCCCCGTCGTGCCGCTCGGCGAAACTACAATGCCCCCGAATATTTTTTAGACCCGCGAAGCACTGAACCTGCGAAAGGTGAACCGCGAAGTAGCGAGGGTTCACTGTATGTATAAGACCAAGACCTACAAAAAAGTCTCTTGGAGCAATGAGCTAGGTTTTACAGGAAGTCGGCCATTTTGAATTTACTTAAAAGGGGGCGGGTCACCACAATGGACTTTGTGTCGAAATTATTATTGGGGCCCGAGCAGCGACCGCGGCGAGGTCCCTATTGTTTTTGTAGAAAACATTATTACTTTTATTATTATTATTATTATTATTATTAGGGCCTGAGCAGCGACCGCTGCGAAGTCCCTATTGTTTTTGTAGAAATTATTATTATTATTATTTTTCCGATTGTTCGATCGCATTTTTGACCCCCGAAACACGCACAAAAACTCACCAAACTTGGCAGTCTCATCGGGCATGGCGAAAAATTTGATATTTTAACGTCTAATATGAACAGGAAGTGAGTTATGAATTTTTGAAAGTCCGACTTTTGCCCTTTTTTGCATGTTTACAGGGGTCATTCTTTTGCACCCTGATCCTAAAGGCTTCATCTGATTGCCTTAAAATTCTGTCTGTAGCATCTGAAGACCTGGGACAAACACTGGGGCTAAAATTTTTTGTTTCCGAAATACTATATGACGGGGGCGGGGCTTCAAAGTTTTCACTTAAGATTTCCTTCGCCGCAATGGACAAAATGCTTAATAACTCTCCTGCACATGCTGCTAAAAATCCAAAACTTCACATGTACATAAAGAGTCTGTACCTGAAGACATCTATATGTTTATATTCAGTTATACACCTTGCGCCAATCAATATCATTTTTTACATTTTGACGTACTGCACGGTGCCCTTTTAACGAATCCGATTGAAAATTGGCTAGAAAAGACTCAAGACATTGATCTTACTCTATCCCTATTTTTATGACTTTCCTTCAAAGGGCGTGGCTATTACGGTGCCGCAGAGTCTGATTATTCTCCGTGGCAAAAAAAGTTCCTGCAAAATGATTCAGATGATCCATCTTCTGGAAATCTTTCACATTTGAGGATATTCAGGCCCTGAAGACGGCTGCCAACTTATTTTTGATCGCAGTGGTAGCGCCACCAACTGGTTAAAACAAATACAAATTATTTTCGTTGATGTTTTTCTCCGGGCAGGTGAACAAAATCTACCTTATATTTGCTCGGATGAGTGTTTAGGCCTTGAGCATGTCACAATACGAAAGTCTTTCGCCTTCTTCAGAGTGTCACATGATGGTGTCTTGTGACCCGTCTTTATCAGCTGATGTTCCATGAGGGCGTGACTTACCTGTCACAAGAATGAAGGCAAGTCACGCCCCCCGCTGTCCGTTCACTCCGCCAAAATGCTGCTCCAGGTGGTAGAGAGGATGAAGGCTCCCTTGTCTCTGTTAATGGTTTTTATGCCTCGCTTGCAGATCTCAATGGCCTCTCTGATCCAGCGCTGTTGTTTGTTCTCTTCGGTGCGGATGACCCTGCCCTTCTCCCGGTCCATGATGTGGTTTTCCCTTTTGCAGTGGTCAGTGATTGCTGATTTGTAATGTTCATGTTGTGCTTGTTCTTTTACTGCTCTGATTTTTCATTTTTTTGACAGGTAAGTCACACCCTCATGGAACATCAGCTCAAGACACCATCATGCGACACTCTGAAGAAGGCGAAAGACTCGCCGAAAGATGTCAGGTAAAAAATTAACCTAAAACATAAATGTCTGCTTTTAATGAATCAGTCAAATATCAATAATAAGAAGACAAAATGAACCTAATACAAATAAATGAATGCTTAATAACTCCCCTGCACATGCTCCTAAAAATCCAAACCTTCACCTGTAAATAAAACGTCCCGACCTGAAGACATCTTAATGTTATTATTTTGTTTTACACACAGCGCCGCCAAGTGGAATCAAAAATTTGTTTTTATTTTAATTTTCACGTACTGCACGGTGCCCTTCTGACGAATCCGACTGAAAATTAGTCAGAAAAGACTCAAGACAATGATCTTACTCTCTGCCGAATTTTGTGACGTTTTGGCAAAAGGCGTGGCTATTACGGTGCTGAAAAGTCCGATTGTACTTTGTGACAACAAAAGCTCCGGCAACATGACTCAGATGATCCTATCTTCTCGAAGTTGTACACATTTGAGGATACTTCAGCCCTGAAGACTTCTACCAACTTATTTTTCATCGTAGTAGTAGCGCCACCAACTGGTAAAAGCTAATACAAGTTATTTTCTTGGATGTTTTTCTCCGTGCAACTCAACAAGGTCGCCCTCATATATGCTCGGATTACTGTTTCGGCCATGAGGATGTCACAATACGAAATTCGTCCTTTTTCGTGAAAGGTTGTGGGAGTGGCATTGCACTGTTCGGCAATAAAACAACGCTGATTATGAGGTTGTAAATATGAACGACAACTCGTGAAACTTTACACACACATCAGGCCGAGCAAATTTATAAATATATATATATATATATATATATATATATATATACGGGGAGAGAGAGAGTGAAATTCATGTTACAACAAAAAAAAACAAATTATTATTAAAACATATTATTTTTTAATTCCCCAGCCATTCTTTTTGTATTTATTTAATTACTCCGACTTTTACCTGCTGGTACGCCGTCCGGTGTGCCCTGTGAAATGAAAGGTGGCATTCTTTATTTATTTATTCATTTATTCATTCATAACTGACAGCCTCGCGCTCCGCTCGTGCCCGGGCGGAAGAGGTGCTCCAATTCGGCTTAACTGTGACACACGCCCGCCCTCCTCCCCCGGAACTTCCATTCGGTTAAACTTAGGGGCCGCTTGGCACCGCCCGTGCCCGGGGAAGGTGCTCCTCTTCGGCTTACTGTGACGCGAGCATGCCCTCCTCCTCCGGAGCTTCCATTCAGTTAAACTTAGGGGCCGCTTGAAACCGCCCGTGCCCGGGGAAGGTGCTCCTCTTCGGCTTACTGTGACGCGAGCATCCCCTCCTCCTCCGGAGCTTCCATTCGGTTAAACTTAGGGGCCGCTTGGAACCGCCCGTGCCCGTGGAAGGTGCTCCTCTTCGGCTTACTGTGACGCGAGCATGCCCTCCTCCTCCGGAGCTTCCATTCGGTTAACCTTAGGGGCCGCTTGGAACCGCCCGTGCCCGGGGAAGGTGCTCCTCTTCGGCTTACTGTGACGCGAGCATGCCCTCCTCCTCCGGAGCTTCCATTCGGTTAAACTTAGGGGCCGCTTGGCACCGCTCGTGCCCGGGGAAGGTGTTCCTCTACGGCTTAACTGCCACGCACGCCGGCCGGAGCTCTGGTACGGTTCAAACCGCGCGAAACGTCGCCACCGATCGTGTCCGGGGGAACGTGCTCTTCTTCGTCCACTCTCCTCTTCGCCCACGCTCTTCTTCGGCGCACGCCGGCCGTCTAACTGCTCCAGCGCCCCGTCGTGCCGCTCGGCGAAACTACAATGCCCCCGAATATTTTTTAGACCCGCGAAGCACTGAACCCGCGAAAGGTGAACCGCGAAGTAGCGAGGGTTCACTGTATGTATAAGACCAAGACCTACAAAAAAGTCTCTTGGAGCAATGAGCTAGGTTTTACAGGAAGTCGGCCATTTTTAATTTACTTAAAAGGGGGCGGGTCACCACAATGGACTTTGTGTAGAAATTATTATTGGGGCCCGAGCAGCGACGGCGGCGAGGTCCCTATTGTTTTTGAAGAAATTATTATTAGGGCCTGAGCAGCGACCGCTACGAGGTCCCCATTGTTTTTGTGGAAATTATTATTATTTTTATTATTATTATTAGGGCCCGAGCAGTGACCGCTGCGAGGTCCCTATTGTTTTTCTAGAAATTGTTATTAGGGCCCGAGCTGCGACGGCTGCGAGGTCCCTATTGTTTTTGTAGAAAATATTATTACTTTTATTATTAATAATATTATTATTATTATTATTATTAGGGCCTGAGCAGCGACCGCTGCGAAGTCCCTATTGTTTTTGTAGAAATTATTATTATTATTATTTTTCCGATTGTTCGATCGCATTTTTGACCCCCGAAACATGCACAAAAACTCACCAAACTTGGCAGTCTCATCGGGCATGGCGAAAAATTTGATATTTTAACGTCTAATATGAACAGGAAGTGAGTTATGAATTTTTGAAAGTCCGACTTTTGCCCTTTTTTGCATGTTTACAGGGGTCATTCTTTTGCACCCTGATCCTAAAGGCTTCATCTGATTGCCTTAAAATTCTGTCTGTAGCATCTGAAGACCTGGGACAAACACTGGGGCTAAAATTTTTTGTTTCCGAAATACTATATGACAGGGGCGGGGCTTCAAAGTTTTCACTTAAGATTTCCTTCGCCGCAATGGACAAAATGCTTAATAACTCTCCTGCACATGCTGCTAAAAATCCAAAACTTCACATGTACATAAAGAGTCTGTACCTGAAGACATCTATATGTTTATATTCAGTTATACACCTTGCGCCAATCAATATCATTTTTTACATTTTGACGTACTGCACGGTGCCCTTTTAACGAATCTGATTGAAAATTGGCTAGAAAAGACTCAAGACATTGATCTTACTCTATCCCTATTTTTGTGACTTTCCTTCGAAGGGCGTGGCTATTACGGTGCCGCAGAGTCTGATTATTCTCCGTGGCAACAAAAGTTCCTGCAAAATGATTCAGATGATCCATCTTCTCGAAATTTTTCACATTTGAGGATATTCAGGCCCTGAAGACGGCTGCCAACTTATTTTTTATCGCAGTGGTAGCGCCACCAACTGGTTAAAACAAATACAAATTATTTTCGTTGATGTTTTTCTCCGGGCAGGTTAACAAAATCTACCTTATATTTGCTCGGATGAGTGTTTAGGCCTTGAGCATGTCACAATACAAAAGTCTTTCGCCTTCTTCAGAGTGTCACATGATGGTGTCTTGTGACCCGTCTTTATCAGCTGATGTTCCATGAGGGCGTGACTTACCTGTCACAAGAATGAAGGCAAGTCACGCCCCCCGCTGTCCGTTCACTCTGCCAAGATGCTGGTCCAGGTGGTAGAGAGGATGAAGGCTCCCTTGTCTCTGTTCATGGTTTTTATGCCTCGCTTGCAGATCTCAATGGCCTCTCTGATCCAGCGCTGTTGTTTGTTCTCTTCTGTGCGGATGACCCTGCCCTTCTCCCGGTATGATGTGGTTTTCCCTTTTGCAGTGGTCAGTGATTGCTGATTTGTAATGTTCATGTTGTGCTTGTTCTTTTACTGCTCTGATTTTTTAATTTTTTTGACAGGTAAGTCACACCCTCATGGAACATCAGCTCAAGACACCATCATGCGACACTCTGAAGAAGGCGAAAGACTCGCCGAAACATGTCAGGTAAAAAATTATCCTAAAACATAATTGTCTGCTTTTAATGAATCAGTCAAATATCAATAATAAGAAGACAAAATGAACCTAATACAAATAAATGAATGCTTAATAACTCCCCTGCACATGCTCCTAAAAATCCAAACCTTCACCTGTAAATAAAACGTCCTGACCTGAAGACATCTTAATGTTATTATTTTGTTATACACACAGTGCCGCCAAGTGGAATCAAAAATTTTTTTTTATTTTAATTTTCACGTACTGCACGGTGCCCTTTTGACGAATCCGACTGAAAATTAGTCAGAAAAGACTCTAGACAATTATCTTACTCTCTGCCGAATTTTGTGACGTTTTGGCAAAAGGCATGGCTATTACGGTGCTGAAAAGTCCGATTGTACTCTGTGGCAACAAAAGCTCCAGCAACATGACTCAGATGATCCTATCTTCTCGAAGTTGCACACATTTGAGGATACTTAAGCCCTGAAGACATCTACCAACTTATTTTTCATCGTAGTAGTAGCGCCACCAACTGCTTATAGCTAATACAAGTTATTTTCTTGGATGTTTTTCTCCGTGCAACTCAACAAGGTCGCCCTCATATATGCTCGGATGACTGTTTCGGGCCATGAGGATGTCATAATACGAAATTTGTCCTTTTTCATGAAAAGTTGTGGGAGTGCCATTGCACTGTTCGGCAATAAAACAACGCTGATTATGAGGTTCTAAATATGAACAACAACTCGTGAAACTTTACACACACATCAGGCCGAGCAAATTTATCAATATTTTATACGTTAGTTGTGCAGCTTTTTTGAAATGGCTCACCATGGCCCTCGAGAAATGTTAAAAAAAGCAGCCCTGGTTGAGTGTTTCACCTCGCTTTTTGTAAATTTTATGGAGTACAGTGAACCCTCGGTTATCGCGGTTAATGGGGACCGAGACCACCCGCGAAAACTGAAAATCCGCGAAGTAGCGGCGCACCTTCAAAAATGCTTAAAAAAAATATACAATATATATAATAAATATATATATATATATATATATATATATATATATACGGGGGGAGAGAGAGAGAGAGAGAGTGAAATTCATGTTATAACAAAAAAAACAAATTATTATTAAAACTTATTATTTTTTTATTCCCCAACCATTCTTTTTGTATTTATTTAATTACTCCGACTTTTACCTGCTGGTACGCCGTCCGGTGTGCCCTGTGAAATGAAAGGTGGCATTCTTTATTTATTTATTCATTTATTCATTCATAACTGACAGCCTCGCGCTCCGCTCGTGCCCGGCAGAAGAGGTGCTCCAATTCAGCTTAACTGTGACACACGCCCGCCCTCCTCCCCCGGAGCTTCCATTCGGTTAAACTTAGGGGCCGCTTGGCACCGCCCGTGCCCGGGGAAGGTGCTCCTCTTCGGCTTACTGTGACGCAAGCATGCCCTCCTCCTCCGGAGCTTCCATTCGGTTAAACTTAGGGGCCGCTTGGAACCGCCCGTGCCCGGGGAAGGTGCTCCTCTTCGGCTTACTGTGACGCGAGCATGTCCTCCTCCTCCGGAGCTTCCATTCGGTTAAACTCAGGGGCCGCTTGGAACCGCCCGTGCCCGGGGAAGGTGCTCCTCTACGGCTTAACTGCCACGCACGCCGGCCGGAGCTCTGGTACGGTCCGAACCGCGCGAAACGTCGCCACCGATCGTGTCCGGGGGAACGTGCTCTTCTTCGTCCACTCTCCTCTTCGCCCACGCTCTTCTTCGGCGCACGCCGGCCGTCTAACCGCTCCAGCGCCCCGTCGTGCCGCTCGGCGAAACTACAATGCCCCCGAATATTTTTTAGACCCGCGAAGCACTGAACCCGCGAAAGGTGAACCTCGAAGTAGCGAGGGTTCACTGTATGTATAAGACCAAGACCTACAAAAAAGTCTCTTGGAGCAATGAGCTAGGTTTTACAGGAAGTCGGCCATTTTGAATTTACTTAAAAGGGGGCGGGTCTCCACAATGGACTTTGTGTAGAAATTATTATTGGGGCCCGAGCAGCGACCGCGGCGAGGTCCCTATTGTTTTTGTAGAAAATATTATTACTTTTATTATTATTATTATTATTATTATTAGGGCCTGAGCAGCGACCGCTGCGAAGTCCCTATTGTTTTTGTAGAAATTATTATTATTATTATTTTTCCGATTGTTCGATCGCATTTTTGACCCCCGAAACATGCACAAAAACTCACCAAACTTGGCAGTCTCATCGGGCATGGCGAAAAATTTGATATTTTAACGTCTAATATGAACAGGAAGTGAGTTATGAATTTTTGAAAGTCCGACTTTTGCCCTTTTTTGCATGTTTACAGGGGTCATTCTTTTGCACCCTGATCCTAAAGGCTTCATCTGATTGCCTTAAAATTCTGTCTGTAGCATCTGAAGACCTGGGACAAACACTGGGGCTAAAATTTTTTGTTTCCGAAATACTATATGACGGGGCGGGGCTTCAAAGTTTTCACTTAAGATTTCCTTCGCCGCAATGGACAAAATGCTTAATAACTCTCCTGCACATGCTGCTAAAAATCCAAAACTTCACATGTACATAAAGAGTCTGTACCTGAAGACATCTATATGTTTATATTCAGTTATACACCTTGCGCCAATCAATATCATTTTTTACATTTTGACGTACTGCACGGTGCCCTTTTAACGAATCTGATTGAAAATTGGCTAGAAAAGACTCAAGACATTGATCTTACTCTATCCCTATTTTTGTGACTTTCCTTCAAAGGGCGTGGCTATTACGGTGCCGCAGAGTCTGATTATTCTCCGTGGCAACAAAAGTTCCTGCAAAATGATTCAGATGATCCATCTTCTCGAAATTTTTCACATTTGAGGATATTCAGGCCCTGAAGACGGCTGCCAACTTATTTTTGATCGCAGTGGTAGCGCCACCAACTGGTTAAAACAAATACAAATTATTTTCGTTGATGTTTTTCTCCGGGCAGGTTAACAAAATCTACCTTATATTTGCTCGGATGAGTGTTTAGGCCTTGAGCATGTCACAATACGAAAGTCTTTCGCCTTCTTCAGAGTGTCACATGATGGTGCCTTGTGACCCGTCTTTATCAGATGATGTTCCATGAGGGCGTGACTTACCTGTCACAAGAATGAAGGCAAGTCACGCCCCCCGCTGTCCGTTCACTCCGCCAAGATGCTGGTCCAGGTGGTAGAGAGGATGAAGGCTCCCTTGTCTCTGTTCATGGTTTTTATGCCTCGCTTGCAGATCTCAATGGCCTCTCTGATCCA
Organism: Idiotropiscis lumnitzeri; assembly: GCF_059441095.1. NCBI lineage: Eukaryota > Metazoa > Chordata > Actinopteri > Syngnathiformes > Syngnathidae > Idiotropiscis > Idiotropiscis lumnitzeri. Next base: position 17,085 of record NW_028283651.1, read on the forward strand.
GCGCTGTTGTTTGTTCTCTTCTGTGCGGATGACCCTGCCCTTCTCCCGGTCCATGATGTGGTTTTCCCTTTTGCAGTGGTCAGTGATTGCTGATTTGTAATGTTCATGTTGTGCTTGTTCTTTTACTGCTCTGATTTTTTTCATTTTTTTGACAGGTAAGTCACACCCTCATGGAACATCAGCTCAAGACACCATCATGCGACACTCTGAAGAAGGCGAAAGACTCGCCGAAACATGTCAGTGAAAAAATTAACCTAAAACATAATTGTCTGCTTTTAATGAATCAGTCAAATATCAATAATAAGAAGACAAAATGAACCTAATACAAATAAAGGAATGCTTAATAACTCCCCTGCACATGCTCCTAAAAATCCAAACCTTCACCTGTAAATAAAACGTCCCGACCTGAAGACATCTTAATGTTATTATTTTGTTATACACACAGTGCCGCCAAGTGGAATCAAAAATTTGTTTTTATTTTAATTTTCACGTACTGCACGGTGCCCTTTTGACGAATCCGACTGAAAATTAGTCAGAAAAGACTCAAGACAATGATCTTACTCTCTGCCGAATTTTGTGACGTTTTGGCAAAAGGCGTGGCTATTACGGTGCTGAAAAGTCCGATTGTACTCTGTGGCAACAAAAGCTCCGGCAACATGACTCAGATGATCCTATCTTCTCGAAGTTGTACACATTTGAGGATACTTCAGCCCTGAAGACATCTACCGACTTATTTTTCATCGTAGTAGTAGCGCCACCAACTGGTAAAAGCTAATACAAGTTATTTTCTTGGATGTTTTTCTCCGTGCAACTCAACAAGGTCGCCCTCATATATGCTCGGATGACTGTTTCGGCCATGAGGATGTCACAATACGAAATTCGTCCTTTTTCGTGAAAAGTTGTGGGAGTGGCATTGCACTGTTCGGCAATAAAACAAAGCTGATTATTAGGTTCTAAATATGAACGACAACTCGTAAAACTTTACACACACATCAGGCCGAGCAAATTTATCAATATTTTATACGTTAGTTGTGCAGCTTTTTTTAAATGGCTCGCCATGGCCCTCGAGAAATGTTAAAAAAAGCAGCCCTGATTGAGTGTTTCACCTCGCTTTTTGTAAATTTTATGGAGTACAGTGAACCCTCGGTTATCGCGGTTAATGGGGACCGAGACCACCCGCGAAAACTGAAAATCCGCGAAGTAGCGGCGCACCTTCAAAAATGCTTAAAAAAAATATACAATATATATAATAAATATATATATATATATATATATATATATATATATATATATACGGGGAGAGAGAGAGTGAAATTCATTTTATAACAAAAAAACCAAATTATTATTAAAACGTATTATTTTTTTATTCCCCAGCCATTCTTTTTGTATTTATTTAATTACTCCGACTTTTACCTGCTGGTACGCCGTCCGGTGTGCCCTGTGAAATGAAAGGTGGCATTCTTTATTTATTTATTCATTTATTCATTCATAACTGACAGCCTCGCGCTCCGCTCGTGCCCGGGCAGAAGAGGTGCTCCAATTTGGCTTAACTGTGACACACGCCCGTCCTCCTCCCCCGGAGCTTCCATTCGGTTAAACTTAGGGGCCGCTTGGCACCGCCCGTGCCCGGGGAAGGTGCTCCTCTTCGGCTTACTGTGACGCGAGCATGCCCTCCTCCTCCGGAGCTTCCATTCGGTTAAACTTAGGGGCCGCTTGGAACCGCCCGTGCCCGGGGAAGGTGCTCCTCTTCGGCTTACTGTGACGCGAGCATGCCCTCCTCCTCCGGAGCTTCCATTCGGTTAAACTTAGGGGCCGCTTTGCACCGCCCGTGCCCGGGGAAGGTGCTCCTCTACGGCTTAACTGCCACGCACGCTGGCCGGAGCTCTGGTACGGTCCGAACCGCGCGAAACGTCGCCACCGATCGTGTCCGGGGGAACGTGCTCTTCTTCGTCCACTCTCCTCTTCGCCCACGCTCTTCTTCGGCGCACGCCGGCCGTCTAACCGCTCCAGCGCCCCGTCGTGCCGCTCGGCGAAACTACAATGCCCCCGAATATTTTTTAGACCCGCGAAGCACTGAACCCGCGAAAGGTGAACCGCGAAGTAGCGAGGGTTCACTGTATGTATAAGACCAAGACCTACAAAAAAGTCTCTTGGAGCAATGAGCTAGGTTTTACAGGAAGTCGGCCATTTTGAATTTACTTAAAAGGGGGCGGGTCACCACAATGGACTTTGTGTAGAAATTATTATTGGGGCCCGAGCAGCGACCGCGGCGAGGTCCCAATTGTTTTTGTAGAAAATATTATTACTTTTATTATTATTATTATTATTATTATTAGGGCCTGAGCAGCGACCGCTGCGAAGTCCCTATTGTTTTTGTAGAAATTATTATTATTATTATTTTTCCGATTGTTCGATCGCATTTTTGACCCCCGAAACATGCACAAAAACTCACCAAACTTGGCAGTCTCATCGGGCATGGCGAAAAATTTGACATTTTAACGTCTAATATGAACAGGAAGTGAGTTATGAATTTTTGAAAGTCCGACTTTTGCCCTTTTTTGCATGTTTACAGGGGTCATTCTTTTGCACCCTGATCCTAAAGGCTTCATCTGATTGCCTTAAAATTCTGTCTGTAGCATCTGAAGACCTGGCACAAACACTGGGGCTAAAATTTTTTGTTTCCGAAATACTATATGACGGGGGCGGGGCATCAAAGTTTTCACTTAAGATTTCCTTCGCCGCAATGGACAAAATGCTTAATAACTCTCCTGCACATGCTGCTAAAAATCCAAAACTTCACATGTACATAAAGAGTCTGTACCTGAAGACATCTATATGTTTATATTCAGTTATACACCTTGCGCCAATCAATATCATTTTTTACATTTTGACGTACTGCACGGTGCCCTTTTAACGGATCTGATTGAAAATTGGCTAGAAAAGACTCAAGACATTGATCTTACTCTATCCCTATTTTTGTGACTTTCCTTCGAAGGGCGTGGCTATTACGGTGCCGCAGAGTCTGATTATTCTCCGTGGCAACAAAAGTTCCTGCAAAATGATTCAGATGATCCATCTTCTCGAAGTTTTTCACATTTGAGGATATTCAGGCCCTGAAGACGGCTGCCAACTTATTTTTGATCGCAGTGGTAGCGCCACCAACTGGTTAAAACAAATACAAATTATTTTCGTTGATGTTTTTCTCCGGGCATGTGAACAAAATCTACCTTATATTTACTCGGATGAGTGTTTAGGCCTTGAGCATGTCACAATATGAAAGTCTTTCGCCTTCTTCAGAGTGTCACATGATGGTGTCTTGTGACCCGTCTTTATCAGCTGATGTTCCATGAGGGCGTGACTTACCTGTCACAAGAATGAAGGCAAGTCACGCCCCCCGCTGTCCGTTCACTCCGCCAAGATGCTGGTCCAGGTGGTAGAGAGGATGAAGGCTCCCTTGTCTCTGTTCATGGTTTTTATGCCTCGCTTGCAGATCTCAATGGCCTCTCTGATCCAGCGCTGTTGTTTGTTCTCTTCTGTGCGGATGACCCTGCCCTTCTCCCGGTCCATGATGTGGTTTTCCCTTTTGCAGTGGTCAGTGATTGCTGATTTGTAATGTTCATGTTGTGCTTGTTCTTTTACTGCTCTGATTTTTTTCATTTTTTTGACAGGTAAGTCACACCCTCATGGAACATCAGCTCAAGACACCATCATGCAACACTCTGAAGAAGGCGAAAGACTCGCCGAAACATGTCAGGTAAAAAATTAACCTAAAACATAATTGTCTGCTTTTAATGAATCAGTCAAATATCAATAATAAGAAGACAAAATGAACCTAATACAAATAAATGAATGCTTAATAACTCCCCTGCACATGCTCCTAAAAATCCAAACCTTCACCTGTAAATAAAACGTCCCGACCTGAAGACATCGTAATGTTATTATTTTGTTATACACACAGTGCCGCCAAGTGGAATCAAAAATTTGTTTTTATTTTAATTTTCACGTACTGCACGGTGCCCTTTTGACGAATCCGACTGAAAATTAGTCAGAAAAGACTCAAGACAATGATCTTACTCTCTGCCGAATTTTGTGACGTTTTGGCAAAAGGCGTGGCTATTAAGGTGCTGAAAAGTCCGATTGTACTCTGTGGCAACAAAAGCTCCGGCAACATGACTCAGATGATCCTATCTTCTCGAATTGTACACATTTGAGGATACTTCAGCCCTGAAGACATCTACCAACTTATTTTACATCGTAGTAGTAGCGCCACCAACTGGTAAAAGCTAATACAAGTTATTTTCTTGGATGTTTTTCTCCGTGCAACTCAACAAGGTCGCCCTCATATATGCTCGGATGACTGTTTCGGCCATGAGGATGTCACAATACGAAATTCGTCCTTTTTCGTGAAAAGTTGTGGGAGTGGCATTGCACTGTTCGGCAATAAAACAAAGCTGATTATTAGGTTCTAAATATGAACGACAACTCGTAAAACTTTACACACACATCAGGCCGAGCAAATTTATCAATATTTTATACGTTAGTTGTGCAGCTTTTTTGAAATGGCTCGCCATGGCCCTCGAGAAATGTTAAAAAAAGCAGCTCTGGTTGAGTGTTTCACCTCGCTTTTTGTAAATTTTATGGAGTACAGTGAACCCTCGGTTATCGCGGTTAATGGGGACCGAGACCACCCGCGAAAACTGAAAATCCGCGAAGTAGCGGCGCACCTTCAAAAATGCTTAAAAAAAATATACAATATATATAATAAATATATATATATATATATATATACGGGGAGAGAGAGAGTGAAATTCATGTTATAACAAAAAAACCAAATTATTATTAAAACGTATTATTTTTTTATTCCCCAGCCATTCTTTTTGTATTTATTTAATTACTCCGACTTTTACCTGCTGGTACGCCGTCCGGTGTGCCCTGTGAAATGAAAGGTGGCATTCTTTATTTATTTATTCATTTATTCATTCATAACTGACAGCCTCGCGCTCCGCTCGTGCCCGGGCAGAAGAGGTGCTCCAATTTGGCTTAACTGTGACACACGCCCGCCCTCCTCCCCCGGAGCTTCCATTCGGTTAAACTTAGGGGCCGCTTGGCACCGCCCGTGCCCGGGGAAGGTGCTCCTCTTCGGCTTACTGTGACGTGAGCATGCCCTCCTCCTCCGGAGCTTCCATTCGGTTAAACTTAGGGGCCGCTTGGAACCGCCCGTGCCCGGGGAAGGTGCTCCTCTACGGCTTAACTGCCACGCACGCCGGCCGGAGCTCTGGTACGGTCCGAACCGCGCGAAACGTCGCCACCGATCGTGTCCGGGGGAACGTGCTCTTCTTCGTCCACTCTCCTCTTCGCCCACGCTCTTCTTCGGCGCACGCCGGCCGTCTAATCTCTCCAGCGACCCGTCGTGCCGCTCGGCGAAACTACAATGCCCCAGAATATTTTTTAGACCCGCGAAGCACTGAACCCGCGAAAGGTGAACCGCGAAGTAGCGAGGGTTCACTGTATGTATAAGACCAAGACCTACAAAAAAGTCTCTTGGAGCAATGAGCTAGGTTTTACAGGAAGTCGGCCATTTTGAATTTACTTAAAAGGGGGCGGGTCACCACAATGGACTTTGTGTAGAAATTATTATTGGGGCCCGAGCAGCGACCGCGGCGAGGTCCCTATTGTTTTTGTAGAAAACATTATTACTTTTATTATTATTATTATTATTATTATTAGGGCCTGAGCAGCGACCGCTGCGAAGTCCCTATTGTTTTTGTAGAAATTATTATTATTATTATTTTTCCGATTGTTCGATCGCATTTTTGACCCCCGAAACATGCACAAAAACTCACCAAACTTGGCAGTCTCATCGGGCATGGCGAAAAATTTGATATTTTAACGTCTAATATGAACAGGAAGTGAGTTATGAATTTTTTAAAGTCCGACTTTTGCCCTTTTTTGCATGTTTACAGGGGTCATTCTTTTGCACCCTGATCCTAAAGGCTTCATCTGATTGCCTTAAAATTCTGTCTGTAGCATCTGAAGACCTGGGACAAACACTGGGGCTAAAATTTTTTGTTTCCGGAATACTATATGACGGGGGCGGGGCTTCAAAGTTTTCACTTAAGATTTCCTTCGCCGCAATGGACAAAATGCTTAATAACTCTCCTGCACATGCTGCTAAATATCCAAAACTTCACATGTACATAAAGAGTCTGTACCTGAAGACATCTATAAGTTTATATTCAGTTATACACCTTGCGCCAATCAATATCATTTTTTACATTTTGACGTACTGCACGGTGCCCTTTTAACGAATCCGATTGAAAATTGGCTAGAAAAGACTCAAGACATTGATCTTACTCTATCCCTATTTTTATGACTTTCCTTCAAAGGGCGTGGCTATTACGGTGCCGCAGAGTCTGATTATTCTCCGTGGCAAAAAAAGTTCCTGCAAAATGATTCAGATGATCCATCTTCTGGAAATCTTTCACATTTGAGGATATTCAGGCCCTGAAGACGGCTGCCAACTTATTTTTGATCGCAGTGGTAGCGCCACCAACTGGTTAAAACAAATACAAATTATTTTCGTTGATGTTTTTCTCCGGGCAGGTGAACAAAATCTACCTTATATTTGCTCGGATGAGTGTTTAGGCCTTGAGCATGTCACAATACGAAAGTCTTTCGCCTTCTTCAGAGTGTCACATGATGGTGTCTTGTGACCCGTCTTTATCAGCTGATGTTCCATGAGGGCGTGACTTACCTGTCACAAGAATGAAGGCAAGTCACGCCCCCCGCTGTCCGTTCACTCCGCCAAAATGCTGCTCCAGGTGGTAGAGAGGATGAAGGCTCCCTTGTCTCTGTTAATGGTTTTTATGCCTCGCTTGCAGATCTCAATGGCCTCTCTGATCCAGCGCTGTTGTTTGTTCTCTTCGGTGCGGATGACCCTGCCCTTCTCCCGGTCCATGATGTGGTTTTCCCTTTTGCAGTGGTCAGTGATTGCTGATTTGTAATGTTCATGTTGTGCTTGTTCTTTTACTGCTCTGATTTTTCATTTTTTTGACAGGTAAGTCACACCCTCATGGAACATCAGCTCAAGACACCATCATGCGACACTCTGAAGAAGGCGAAAGACTCGCCGAAAGATGTCAGGTAAAAAATTAACCTAAAACATAAATGTCTGCTTTTAATGAATCAGTCAAATATCAATAATAAGAAGACAAAATGAACCTAATACAAATAAATGAATGCTTAATAACTCCCCTGCACATGCTCCTAAAAATCCAAACCTTCACCTGTAAATAAAACGTCCCGACCTGAAGACATCTTAATGTTATTATTTTGTTTTACACACAGCGCCGCCAAGTGGAATCAAAAATTTGTTTTTATTTTAATTTTCACGTACTGCACGGTGCCCTTCTGACGAATCCGACTGAAAATTAGTCAGAAAAGACTCAAGACAATGATCTTACTCTCTGCCGAATTTTGTGACGTTTTGGCAAAAGGCGTGGCTATTACGGTGCTGAAAAGTCCGATTGTACTTTGTGACAACAAAAGCTCCGGCAACATGACTCAGATGATCCTATCTTCTCGAAGTTGTACACATTTGAGGATACTTCAGCCCTGAAGACTTCTACCAACTTATTTTTCATCGTAGTAGTAGCGCCACCAACTGGTAAAAGCTAATACAAGTTATTTTCTTGGATGTTTTTCTCCGTGCAACTCAACAAGGTCGCCCTCATATATGCTCGGATTACTGTTTCGGCCATGAGGATGTCACAATACGAAATTCGTCCTTTTTCGTGAAAGGTTGTGGGAGTGGCATTGCACTGTTCGGCAATAAAACAACGCTGATTATGAGGTTGTAAATATGAACGACAACTCGTGAAACTTTACACACACATCAGGCCGAGCAAATTTATAAATATATATATATATATATATATATATATATATATACGGGGAGAGAGAGAGTGAAATTCATGTTACAACAAAAAAAAACAAATTATTATTAAAACATATTATTTTTTAATTCCCCAGCCATTCTTTTTGTATTTATTTAATTACTCCGACTTTTACCTGCTGGTACGCCGTCCGGTGTGCCCTGTGAAATGAAAGGTGGCATTCTTTATTTATTTATTCATTTATTCATTCATAACTGACAGCCTCGCGCTCCGCTCGTGCCCGGGCGGAAGAGGTGCTCCAATTCGGCTTAACTGTGACACACGCCCGCCCTCCTCCCCCGGAACTTCCATTCGGTTAAACTTAGGGGCCGCTTGGCACCGCCCGTGCCCGGGGAAGGTGCTCCTCTTCGGCTTACTGTGACGCGAGCATGCCCTCCTCCTCCGGAGCTTCCATTCAGTTAAACTTAGGGGCCGCTTGAAACCGCCCGTGCCCGGGGAAGGTGCTCCTCTTCGGCTTACTGTGACGCGAGCATCCCCTCCTCCTCCGGAGCTTCCATTCGGTTAAACTTAGGGGCCGCTTGGAACCGCCCGTGCCCGTGGAAGGTGCTCCTCTTCGGCTTACTGTGACGCGAGCATGCCCTCCTCCTCCGGAGCTTCCATTCGGTTAACCTTAGGGGCCGCTTGGAACCGCCCGTGCCCGGGGAAGGTGCTCCTCTTCGGCTTACTGTGACGCGAGCATGCCCTCCTCCTCCGGAGCTTCCATTCGGTTAAACTTAGGGGCCGCTTGGCACCGCTCGTGCCCGGGGAAGGTGTTCCTCTACGGCTTAACTGCCACGCACGCCGGCCGGAGCTCTGGTACGGTTCAAACCGCGCGAAACGTCGCCACCGATCGTGTCCGGGGGAACGTGCTCTTCTTCGTCCACTCTCCTCTTCGCCCACGCTCTTCTTCGGCGCACGCCGGCCGTCTAACTGCTCCAGCGCCCCGTCGTGCCGCTCGGCGAAACTACAATGCCCCCGAATATTTTTTAGACCCGCGAAGCACTGAACCCGCGAAAGGTGAACCGCGAAGTAGCGAGGGTTCACTGTATGTATAAGACCAAGACCTACAAAAAAGTCTCTTGGAGCAATGAGCTAGGTTTTACAGGAAGTCGGCCATTTTTAATTTACTTAAAAGGGGGCGGGTCACCACAATGGACTTTGTGTAGAAATTATTATTGGGGCCCGAGCAGCGACGGCGGCGAGGTCCCTATTGTTTTTGAAGAAATTATTATTAGGGCCTGAGCAGCGACCGCTACGAGGTCCCCATTGTTTTTGTGGAAATTATTATTATTTTTATTATTATTATTAGGGCCCGAGCAGTGACCGCTGCGAGGTCCCTATTGTTTTTCTAGAAATTGTTATTAGGGCCCGAGCTGCGACGGCTGCGAGGTCCCTATTGTTTTTGTAGAAAATATTATTACTTTTATTATTAATAATATTATTATTATTATTATTATTAGGGCCTGAGCAGCGACCGCTGCGAAGTCCCTATTGTTTTTGTAGAAATTATTATTATTATTATTTTTCCGATTGTTCGATCGCATTTTTGACCCCCGAAACATGCACAAAAACTCACCAAACTTGGCAGTCTCATCGGGCATGGCGAAAAATTTGATATTTTAACGTCTAATATGAACAGGAAGTGAGTTATGAATTTTTGAAAGTCCGACTTTTGCCCTTTTTTGCATGTTTACAGGGGTCATTCTTTTGCACCCTGATCCTAAAGGCTTCATCTGATTGCCTTAAAATTCTGTCTGTAGCATCTGAAGACCTGGGACAAACACTGGGGCTAAAATTTTTTGTTTCCGAAATACTATATGACAGGGGCGGGGCTTCAAAGTTTTCACTTAAGATTTCCTTCGCCGCAATGGACAAAATGCTTAATAACTCTCCTGCACATGCTGCTAAAAATCCAAAACTTCACATGTACATAAAGAGTCTGTACCTGAAGACATCTATATGTTTATATTCAGTTATACACCTTGCGCCAATCAATATCATTTTTTACATTTTGACGTACTGCACGGTGCCCTTTTAACGAATCTGATTGAAAATTGGCTAGAAAAGACTCAAGACATTGATCTTACTCTATCCCTATTTTTGTGACTTTCCTTCGAAGGGCGTGGCTATTACGGTGCCGCAGAGTCTGATTATTCTCCGTGGCAACAAAAGTTCCTGCAAAATGATTCAGATGATCCATCTTCTCGAAATTTTTCACATTTGAGGATATTCAGGCCCTGAAGACGGCTGCCAACTTATTTTTTATCGCAGTGGTAGCGCCACCAACTGGTTAAAACAAATACAAATTATTTTCGTTGATGTTTTTCTCCGGGCAGGTTAACAAAATCTACCTTATATTTGCTCGGATGAGTGTTTAGGCCTTGAGCATGTCACAATACAAAAGTCTTTCGCCTTCTTCAGAGTGTCACATGATGGTGTCTTGTGACCCGTCTTTATCAGCTGATGTTCCATGAGGGCGTGACTTACCTGTCACAAGAATGAAGGCAAGTCACGCCCCCCGCTGTCCGTTCACTCTGCCAAGATGCTGGTCCAGGTGGTAGAGAGGATGAAGGCTCCCTTGTCTCTGTTCATGGTTTTTATGCCTCGCTTGCAGATCTCAATGGCCTCTCTGATCCAGCGCTGTTGTTTGTTCTCTTCTGTGCGGATGACCCTGCCCTTCTCCCGGTATGATGTGGTTTTCCCTTTTGCAGTGGTCAGTGATTGCTGATTTGTAATGTTCATGTTGTGCTTGTTCTTTTACTGCTCTGATTTTTTAATTTTTTTGACAGGTAAGTCACACCCTCATGGAACATCAGCTCAAGACACCATCATGCGACACTCTGAAGAAGGCGAAAGACTCGCCGAAACATGTCAGGTAAAAAATTATCCTAAAACATAATTGTCTGCTTTTAATGAATCAGTCAAATATCAATAATAAGAAGACAAAATGAACCTAATACAAATAAATGAATGCTTAATAACTCCCCTGCACATGCTCCTAAAAATCCAAACCTTCACCTGTAAATAAAACGTCCTGACCTGAAGACATCTTAATGTTATTATTTTGTTATACACACAGTGCCGCCAAGTGGAATCAAAAATTTTTTTTTATTTTAATTTTCACGTACTGCACGGTGCCCTTTTGACGAATCCGACTGAAAATTAGTCAGAAAAGACTCTAGACAATTATCTTACTCTCTGCCGAATTTTGTGACGTTTTGGCAAAAGGCATGGCTATTACGGTGCTGAAAAGTCCGATTGTACTCTGTGGCAACAAAAGCTCCAGCAACATGACTCAGATGATCCTATCTTCTCGAAGTTGCACACATTTGAGGATACTTAAGCCCTGAAGACATCTACCAACTTATTTTTCATCGTAGTAGTAGCGCCACCAACTGCTTATAGCTAATACAAGTTATTTTCTTGGATGTTTTTCTCCGTGCAACTCAACAAGGTCGCCCTCATATATGCTCGGATGACTGTTTCGGGCCATGAGGATGTCATAATACGAAATTTGTCCTTTTTCATGAAAAGTTGTGGGAGTGCCATTGCACTGTTCGGCAATAAAACAACGCTGATTATGAGGTTCTAAATATGAACAACAACTCGTGAAACTTTACACACACATCAGGCCGAGCAAATTTATCAATATTTTATACGTTAGTTGTGCAGCTTTTTTGAAATGGCTCACCATGGCCCTCGAGAAATGTTAAAAAAAGCAGCCCTGGTTGAGTGTTTCACCTCGCTTTTTGTAAATTTTATGGAGTACAGTGAACCCTCGGTTATCGCGGTTAATGGGGACCGAGACCACCCGCGAAAACTGAAAATCCGCGAAGTAGCGGCGCACCTTCAAAAATGCTTAAAAAAAATATACAATATATATAATAAATATATATATATATATATATATATATATATATATATATACGGGGGGAGAGAGAGAGAGAGAGAGTGAAATTCATGTTATAACAAAAAAAACAAATTATTATTAAAACTTATTATTTTTTTATTCCCCAACCATTCTTTTTGTATTTATTTAATTACTCCGACTTTTACCTGCTGGTACGCCGTCCGGTGTGCCCTGTGAAATGAAAGGTGGCATTCTTTATTTATTTATTCATTTATTCATTCATAACTGACAGCCTCGCGCTCCGCTCGTGCCCGGCAGAAGAGGTGCTCCAATTCAGCTTAACTGTGACACACGCCCACCCTCCTCCCCCGGAGCTTCCATTCGGTTAAACTTAGGGGCCGCTTGGCACCGCCCGTGCCCGGGGAAGGTGCTCCTCTTCGGCTTACTGTGACGCAAGCATGCCCTCCTCCTCCGGAGCTTCCATTCGGTTAAACTTAGGGGCCGCTTGGAACCGCCCGTGCCCGGGGAAGGTGCTCCTCTTCGGCTTACTGTGACGCGAGCATGTCCTCCTCCTCCGGAGCTTCCATTCGGTTAAACTCAGGGGCCGCTTGGAACCGCCCGTGCCCGGGGAAGGTGCTCCTCTACGGCTTAACTGCCACGCACGCCGGCCGGAGCTCTGGTACGGTCCGAACCGCGCGAAACGTCGCCACCGATCGTGTCCGGGGGAACGTGCTCTTCTTCGTCCACTCTCCTCTTCGCCCACGCTCTTCTTCGGCGCACGCCGGCCGTCTAACCGCTCCAGCGCCCCGTCGTGCCGCTCGGCGAAACTACAATGCCCCCGAATATTTTTTAGACCCGCGAAGCACTGAACCCGCGAAAGGTGAACCTCGAAGTAGCGAGGGTTCACTGTATGTATAAGACCAAGACCTACAAAAAAGTCTCTTGGAGCAATGAGCTAGGTTTTACAGGAAGTCGGCCATTTTGAATTTACTTAAAAGGGGGCGGGTCTCCACAATGGACTTTGTGTAGAAATTATTATTGGGGCCCGAGCAGCGACCGCGGCGAGGTCCCTATTGTTTTTGTAGAAAATATTATTACTTTTATTATTATTATTATTATTATTATTAGGGCCTGAGCAGCGACCGCTGCGAAGTCCCTATTGTTTTTGTAGAAATTATTATTATTATTATTTTTCCGATTGTTCGATCGCATTTTTGACCCCCGAAACATGCACAAAAACTCACCAAACTTGGCAGTCTCATCGGGCATGGCGAAAAATTTGATATTTTAACGTCTAATATGAACAGGAAGTGAGTTATGAATTTTTGAAAGTCCGACTTTTGCCCTTTTTTGCATGTTTACAGGGGTCATTCTTTTGCACCCTGATCCTAAAGGCTTCATCTGATTGCCTTAAAATTCTGTCTGTAGCATCTGAAGACCTGGGACAAACACTGGGGCTAAAATTTTTTGTTTCCGAAATACTATATGACGGGGCGGGGCTTCAAAGTTTTCACTTAAGATTTCCTTCGCCGCAATGGACAAAATGCTTAATAACTCTCCTGCACATGCTGCTAAAAATCCAAAACTTCACATGTACATAAAGAGTCTGTACCTGAAGACATCTATATGTTTATATTCAGTTATACACCTTGCGCCAATCAATATCATTTTTTACATTTTGACGTACTGCACGGTGCCCTTTTAACGAATCTGATTGAAAATTGGCTAGAAAAGACTCAAGACATTGATCTTACTCTATCCCTATTTTTGTGACTTTCCTTCAAAGGGCGTGGCTATTACGGTGCCGCAGAGTCTGATTATTCTCCGTGGCAACAAAAGTTCCTGCAAAATGATTCAGATGATCCATCTTCTCGAAATTTTTCACATTTGAGGATATTCAGGCCCTGAAGACGGCTGCCAACTTATTTTTGATCGCAGTGGTAGCGCCACCAACTGGTTAAAACAAATACAAATTATTTTCGTTGATGTTTTTCTCCGGGCAGGTTAACAAAATCTACCTTATATTTGCTCGGATGAGTGTTTAGGCCTTGAGCATGTCACAATACGAAAGTCTTTCGCCTTCTTCAGAGTGTCACATGATGGTGCCTTGTGACCCGTCTTTATCAGATGATGTTCCATGAGGGCGTGACTTACCTGTCACAAGAATGAAGGCAAGTCACGCCCCCCGCTGTCCGTTCACTCCGCCAAGATGCTGGTCCAGGTGGTAGAGAGGATGAAGGCTCCCTTGTCTCTGTTCATGGTTTTTATGCCTCGCTTGCAGATCTCAATGGCCTCTCTGATCCAGCGCTGTTGTTTGTTCTCTTCTGTGCGGATGACCCTGCCCTTCTCCCGGTCCATGATGTGGTTTTCCCTTTTGCAGTGGTCAGTGATTGCTGATTTGTAATGTTCATGTTGTGCTTGTTCTTTTACTGCTCTGATTTTTTTCATTTTTTTGACAGGTAAGTCACACCCTCATGGAACATCAGCTCAAGACACCATCATGCGACACTCTGAAGAAGGCGAAAGACTCGCCGAAACATGTCAGTGAAAAAATTAACCTAAAACATAATTGTCTGCTTTTAATGAATCAGTCAAATATCAATAATAAGAAGACAAAATGAACCTAATACAAATAAAGGAATGCTTAATAACTCCCCTGCACATGCTCCTAAAAATCCAAACCTTCACCTGTAAATAAAACGTCCCGACCTGAAGACATCTTAATGTTATTATTTTGTTATACACACAGTGCCGCCAAGTGGAATCAAAAATTTGTTTTTATTTTAATTTTCACGTACTGCACGGTGCCCTTTTGACGAATCCGACTGAAAATTAGTCAGAAAAGACTCAAGACAATGATCTTACTCTCTGCCGAATTTTGTGACGTTTTGGCAAAAGGCGTGGCTATTACGGTGCTGAAAAGTCCGATTGTACTCTGTGGCAACAAAAGCTCCGGCAACATGACTCAGATGATCCTATCTTCTCGAAGTTGTACACATTTGAGGATACTTCAGCCCTGAAGACATCTACCGACTTATTTTTCATCGTAGTAGTAGCGCCACCAACTGGTAAAAGCTAATACAAGTTATTTTCTTGGATGTTTTTCTCCGTGCAACTCAACAAGGTCGCCCTCATATATGCTCGGATGACTGTTTCGGCCATGAGGATGTCACAATACGAAATTCGTCCTTTTTCGTGAAAAGTTGTGGGAGTGGCATTGCACTGTTCGGCAATAAAACAAAGCTGATTATTAGGTTCTAAATATGAACGACAACTCGTAAAACTTTACACACACATCAGGCCGAGCAAATTTATCAATATTTTATACGTTAGTTGTGCAGCTTTTTTTAAATGGCTCGCCATGGCCCTCGAGAAATGTTAAAAAAAGCAGCCCTGATTGAGTGTTTCACCTCGCTTTTTGTAAATTTTATGGAGTACAGTGAACCCTCGGTTATCGCGGTTAATGGGGACCGAGACCACCCGCGAAAACTGAAAATCCGCGAAGTAGCGGCGCACCTTCAAAAATGCTTAAAAAAAATATACAATATATATAATAAATATATATATATATATATATATATATATATATATATATATACGGGGAGAGAGAGAGTGAAATTCATTTTATAACAAAAAAACCAAATTATTATTAAAACGTATTATTTTTTTATTCCCCAGCCATTCTTTTTGTATTTATTTAATTACTCCGACTTTTACCTGCTGGTACGCCGTCCGGTGTGCCCTGTGAAATGAAAGGTGGCATTCTTTATTTATTTATTCATTTATTCATTCATAACTGACAGCCTCGCGCTCCGCTCGTGCCCGGGCAGAAGAGGTGCTCCAATTTGGCTTAACTGTGACACACGCCCGTCCTCCTCCCCCGGAGCTTCCATTCGGTTAAACTTAGGGGCCGCTTGGCACCGCCCGTGCCCGGGGAAGGTGCTCCTCTTCGGCTTACTGTGACGCGAGCATGCCCTCCTCCTCCGGAGCTTCCATTCGGTTAAACTTAGGGGCCGCTTGGAACCGCCCGTGCCCGGGGAAGGTGCTCCTCTTCGGCTTACTGTGACGCGAGCATGCCCTCCTCCTCCGGAGCTTCCATTCGGTTAAACTTAGGGGCCGCTTTGCACCGCCCGTGCCCGGGGAAGGTGCTCCTCTACGGCTTAACTGCCACGCACGCTGGCCGGAGCTCTGGTACGGTCCGAACCGCGCGAAACGTCGCCACCGATCGTGTCCGGGGGAACGTGCTCTTCTTCGTCCACTCTCCTCTTCGCCCACGCTCTTCTTCGGCGCACGCCGGCCGTCTAACCGCTCCAGCGCCCCGTCGTGCCGCTCGGCGAAACTACAATGCCCCCGAATATTTTTTAGACCCGCGAAGCACTGAACCCGCGAAAGGTGAACCGCGAAGTAGCGAGGGTTCACTGTATGTATAAGACCAAGACCTACAAAAAAGTCTCTTGGAGCAATGAGCTAGGTTTTACAGGAAGTCGGCCATTTTGAATTTACTTAAAAGGGGGCGGGTCACCACAATGGACTTTGTGTAGAAATTATTATTGGGGCCCGAGCAGCGACCGCGGCGAGGTCCCAATTGTTTTTGTAGAAAATATTATTACTTTTATTATTATTATTATTATTATTATTAGGGCCTGAGCAGCGACCGCTGCGAAGTCCCTATTGTTTTTGTAGAAATTATTATTATTATTATTTTTCCGATTGTTCGATCGCATTTTTGACCCCCGAAACATGCACAAAAACTCACCAAACTTGGCAGTCTCATCGGGCATGGCGAAAAATTTGACATTTTAACGTCTAATATGAACAGGAAGTGAGTTATGAATTTTTGAAAGTCCGACTTTTGCCCTTTTTTGCATGTTTACAGGGGTCATTCTTTTGCACCCTGATCCTAAAGGCTTCATCTGATTGCCTTAAAATTCTGTCTGTAGCATCTGAAGACCTGGCACAAACACTGGGGCTAAAATTTTTTGTTTCCGAAATACTATATGACGGGGGCGGGGCATCAAAGTTTTCACTTAAGATTTCCTTCGCCGCAATGGACAAAATGCTTAATAACTCTCCTGCACATGCTGCTAAAAATCCAAAACTTCACATGTACATAAAGAGTCTGTACCTGAAGACATCTATATGTTTATATTCAGTTATACACCTTGCGCCAATCAATATCATTTTTTACATTTTGACGTACTGCACGGTGCCCTTTTAACGGATCTGATTGAAAATTGGCTAGAAAAGACTCAAGACATTGATCTTACTCTATCCCTATTTTTGTGACTTTCCTTCGAAGGGCGTGGCTATTACGGTGCCGCAGAGTCTGATTATTCTCCGTGGCAACAAAAGTTCCTGCAAAATGATTCAGATGATCCATCTTCTCGAAGTTTTTCACATTTGAGGATATTCAGGCCCTGAAGACGGCTGCCAACTTATTTTTGATCGCAGTGGTAGCGCCACCAACTGGTTAAAACAAATACAAATTATTTTCGTTGATGTTTTTCTCCGGGCATGTGAACAAAATCTACCTTATATTTACTCGGATGAGTGTTTAGGCCTTGAGCATGTCACAATATGAAAGTCTTTCGCCTTCTTCAGAGTGTCACATGATGGTGTCTTGTGACCCGTCTTTATCAGCTGATGTTCCATGAGGGCGTGACTTACCTGTCACAAGAATGAAGGCAAGTCACGCCCCCCGCTGTCCGTTCACTCCGCCAAGATGCTGGTCCAGGTGGTAGAGAGGATGAAGGCTCCCTTGTCTCTGTTCATGGTTTTTATGCCTCGCTTGCAGATCTCAATGGCCTCTCTGATCCAGCGCTGTTGTTTGTTCTCTTCTGTGCGGATGACCCTGCCCTTCTCCCGGTCCATGATGTGGTTTTCCCTTTTGCAGTGGTCAGTGATTGCTGATTTGTAATGTTCATGTTGTGCTTGTTCTTTTACTGCTCTGATTTTTTTCATTTTTTTGACAGGTAAGTCACACCCTCATGGAACATCAGCTCAAGACACCATCATGCAACACTCTGAAGAAGGCGAAAGACTCGCCGAAACATGTCAGGTAAAAAATTAACCTAAAACATAATTGTCTGCTTTTAATGAATCAGTCAAATATCAATAATAAGAAGACAAAATGAACCTAATACAAATAAATGAATGCTTAATAACTCCCCTGCACATGCTCCTAAAAATCCAAACCTTCACCTGTAAATAAAACGTCCCGACCTGAAGACATCGTAATGTTATTATTTTGTTATACACACAGTGCCGCCAAGTGGAATCAAAAATTTGTTTTTATTTTAATTTTCACGTACTGCACGGTGCCCTTTTGACGAATCCGACTGAAAATTAGTCAGAAAAGACTCAAGACAATGATCTTACTCTCTGCCGAATTTTGTGACGTTTTGGCAAAAGGCGTGGCTATTAAGGTGCTGAAAAGTCCGATTGTACTCTGTGGCAACAAAAGCTCCGGCAACATGACTCAGATGATCCTATCTTCTCGAATTGTACACATTTGAGGATACTTCAGCCCTGAAGACATCTACCAACTTATTTTACATCGTAGTAGTAGCGCCACCAACTGGTAAAAGCTAATACAAGTTATTTTCTTGGATGTTTTTCTCCGTGCAACTCAACAAGGTCGCCCTCATATATGCTCGGATGACTGTTTCGGCCATGAGGATGTCACAATACGAAATTCGTCCTTTTTCGTGAAAAGTTGTGGGAGTGGCATTGCACTGTTCGGCAATAAAACAAAGCTGATTATTAGGTTCTAAATATGAACGACAACTCGTAAAACTTTACACACACATCAGGCCGAGCAAATTTATCAATATTTTATACGTTAGTTGTGCAGCTTTTTTGAAATGGCTCGCCATGGCCCTCGAGAAATGTTAAAAAAAGCAGCTCTGGTTGAGTGTTTCACCTCGCTTTTTGTAAATTTTATGGAGTACAGTGAACCCTCGGTTATCGCGGTTAATGGGGACCGAGACCACCCGCGAAAACTGAAAATCCGCGAAGTAGCGGCGCACCTTCAAAAATGCTTAAAAAAAATATACAATATATATAATAAATATATATATATATATATATACGGGGAGAGAGAGAGTGAAATTCATGTTATAACAAAAAAACCAAATTATTATTAAAACGTATTATTTTTTTATTCCCCAGCCATTCTTTTTGTATTTATTTAATTACTCCGACTTTTACCTGCTGGTACGCCGTCCGGTGTGCCCTGTGAAATGAAAGGTGGCATTCTTTATTTATTTATTCATTTATTCATTCATAACTGACAGCCTCGCGCTCCGCTCGTGCCCGGGCAGAAGAGGTGCTCCAATTTGGCTTAACTGTGACACACGCCCGCCCTCCTCCCCCGGAGCTTCCATTCGGTTAAACTTAGGGGCCGCTTGGCACCGCCCGTGCCCGGGGAAGGTGCTCCTCTTCGGCTTACTGTGACGTGAGCATGCCCTCCTCCTCCGGAGCTTCCATTCGGTTAAACTTAGGGGCCGCTTGGAACCGCCCGTGCCCGGGGAAGGTGCTCCTCTACGGCTTAACTGCCACGCACGCCGGCCGGAGCTCTGGTACGGTCCGAACCGCGCGAAACGTCGCCACCGATCGTGTCCGGGGGAACGTGCTCTTCTTCGTCCACTCTCCTCTTCGCCCACGCTCTTCTTCGGCGCACGCCGGCCGTCTAATCTCTCCAGCGACCCGTCGTGCCGCTCGGCGAAACTACAATGCCCCAGAATATTTTTTAGACCCGCGAAGCACTGAACCCGCGAAAGGTGAACCGCGAAGTAGCGAGGGTTCACTGTATGTATAAGACCAAGACCTACAAAAAAGTCTCTTGGAGCAATGAGCTAGGTTTTACAGGAAGTCGGCCATTTTGAATTTACTTAAAAGGGGGCGGGTCACCACAATGGACTTTGTGTAGAAATTATTATTGGGGCCCGAGCAGCGACCGCGGCGAGGTCCCTATTGTTTTTGTAGAAAACATTATTACTTTTATTATTATTATTATTATTATTATTAGGGCCTGAGCAGCGACCGCTGCGAAGTCCCTATTGTTTTTGTAGAAATTATTATTATTATTATTTTTCCGATTGTTCGATCGCATTTTTGACCCCCGAAACATGCACAAAAACTCACCAAACTTGGCAGTCTCATCGGGCATGGCGAAAAATTTGATATTTTAACGTCTAATATGAACAGGAAGTGAGTTATGAATTTTTTAAAGTCCGACTTTTGCCCTTTTTTGCATGTTTACAGGGGTCATTCTTTTGCACCCTGATCCTAAAGGCTTCATCTGATTGCCTTAAAATTCTGTCTGTAGCATCTGAAGACCTGGGACAAACACTGGGGCTAAAATTTTTTGTTTCCGGAATACTATATGACGGGGGCGGGGCTTCAAAGTTTTCACTTAAGATTTCCTTCGCCGCAATGGACAAAATGCTTAATAACTCTCCTGCACATGCTGCTAAATATCCAAAACTTCACATGTACATAAAGAGTCTGTACCTGAAGACATCTATAAGTTTATATTCAGTTATACACCTTGCGCCAATCAATATCATTTTTTACATTTTGACGTACTGCACGGTGCCCTTTTAACGAATCCGATTGAAAATTGGCTAGAAAAGACTCAAGACATTGATCTTACTCTATCCCTATTTTTATGACTTTCCTTCAAAGGGCGTGGCTATTACGGTGCCGCAGAGTCTGATTATTCTCCGTGGCAAAAAAAGTTCCTGCAAAATGATTCAGATGATCCATCTTCTGGAAATCTTTCACATTTGAGGATATTCAGGCCCTGAAGACGGCTGCCAACTTATTTTTGATCGCAGTGGTAGCGCCACCAACTGGTTAAAACAAATACAAATTATTTTCGTTGATGTTTTTCTCCGGGCAGGTGAACAAAATCTACCTTATATTTGCTCGGATGAGTGTTTAGGCCTTGAGCATGTCACAATACGAAAGTCTTTCGCCTTCTTCAGAGTGTCACATGATGGTGTCTTGTGACCCGTCTTTATCAGCTGATGTTCCATGAGGGCGTGACTTACCTGTCACAAGAATGAAGGCAAGTCACGCCCCCCGCTGTCCGTTCACTCCGCCAAAATGCTGCTCCAGGTGGTAGAGAGGATGAAGGCTCCCTTGTCTCTGTTCATGGTTTTTATGCCTCGCTTGCAGATCTCAATGGCCTCTCTGATCCAGCGCTGTTGTTTGTTCTCTTCGGTGCGGATGACCCTGCCCTTCTCCCGGTCCATGATGTGGTTTTCGCTTTTGCAGTGGTCAGTGATTGCTGATTTGTAATGTTCATGTTGTGCTTGTTCTTTTACTGCTCTGATTTTTCATTTTTTTGACAGGTAAGTCACACCCTCATGGAACATCAGCTGATAAAGACGGGTCTCAAGACACCATCATGCGACACTCTGAAGAAGGCGAAAGACTCGCCGAAACATGTCAGGTAAAAAATTAACCTAAAACATAATTGTCTGCTTTTAATGAATCAGTCAAATATCAATAATAAGAAGACAAAATGAACCTAATACAAATAAATGAATGCTTAATAACTCCCCTGCACATGCTCCTAAAAATCCAAACCTTCACCTGTAAATAAAACGTCCCGACCTGAAGACATCTTAATGTTATTATTTTGTTATACACACAGTGCCGCCAAGTGGAATCAAAAATTTGTTTTTATTTTAATTTTCACGTACTGCACGGTGCCCTTTTGACGAATCCGACTGAAAATTAGTCAGAATAGACTCAAGACAATGATCTTACTCTCTGCCGAATTTTGTGACGTTTTGGCAAAAGGCGTGGCTATTAAGGTGCTGAAAAGTCCGATTGTACTCTGTGGCAACAAAAGCTCCGGCAACATGACTCAGATGATCCTATCTTCTCGAAGTTGTACACATTTGAGGATACTTCAGCCCTGAAGACATCTACCAACTTATTTTACATCGTAGTAGTAGCGCCACCAACTGGTAAAAGCTAATACAAGTTATTTTCTTGGATGTTTTTCTCCGTGCAACTCAACAAGGTCGCCCTCATATATGCTCGGATGACTGTTTCGGCCATGAGGATGTCACAATACGAAATTCGTCCTTTTTCATGAAAAGTTGTGGGAGTGGCATTGCACTGTTCGGCAACAAAACAAAGCTGATTATGAGGTTCTAAATATGAACGACAACTTGTAAAACTTTACACACACATCAGGCCGAGCAAATTTATCAATATTTTATACGTTAGTTGTGCAGCTTTTTTGAAATGGCTCGCCATGGCCCTCGAGAAATGTTAAAAAAAGCAGCTCTGGTTGAGTGTTTCACCTCGCTTTTTGTAAATTTTATGGAGTACAGTGAACCCTCGGTTATCGCGGTTAACGGGGACCGAGACCACCCGCGAAAACTGAAAATCCGCGAAGTAGCGGCGCACCTTCAAAAATGCTTAAAAAAAATAAACAGGTCACTGCTCGGGCCCTAATAATAATAATAATAATAATTTCCACAAAAACAATGGGGACCTCGTAGCGGTCGCTGCTCGGGCCCTAATAATAATTTCTACAAAAACAATAGGGACCTCGCCGCGGTCGCTGCTCGGGCCCCAATAATAATTTCTACACAAAGTCCATTGTGGTGACCCGCCCCCTTTTAAGTAAATTCAAAATGGCCGACTTCCTGTAAAACCTAGCTCATTGCTCCAAGAGTCTTTTTTGTAGGTCTTGGTCTTATACATACAGTGAACCCTCGCTACTTGGCGGTTCACCTTTCGCGGGTTCAGTGCTTCGCGGGTCTAAAAAATATTCGGGGGCATTGTAGTTTCGCCGAGCGGCACGACGGGGCGCTGGAGCGGTTAGACGGCCGGCGTGCACCAAAGAAGAGCGTGGGCGAAGAGGAGAGTGGACGAAGAAGAGCACGTTCCCCCGGACACGATCGGTGGCGACGTTTCGCGCGGTTCGGACAGTACCAGAGCTCCGGCCGGCGTGCGTGGCAGTTAAGCCGTAGAGGAGCACCTTCCCCGGGCACGGGCGGTGCCAAGCGGCCCCTAAGTTTAACCGATTGGAAGCTCCGGAGGAGGAGGGCATGCTCGCGTGGCAGTTAAGCCGTAGAGGAGCACCTTCCCCGGGCACGGGCGGTGCCAAGCGGCCCCTAAGTTTAACCGAATGGAAGCTCCGGAGGAGGAGGGCATGCTCGCGTCACAGTAAGCCGAAGAGGAGCACCTTCCCCGGGCACGGGCGGTTCCAAGCGGCCCCTAAGTTTAACCGAATGGAAGCTCCGGAGGAGGAGGGCATGCTCGCGTCACAGTAAGCCGAAGAGGAGCACCTTCCCCGGCCACGGGCGGTTCTAAGCGGCCCCTAAGTTTAACCGAATGGAAGCACCGGAGGAGGAGGGCATGCTCGCGTCACAGTAAGCCGAAGAGGAGCACCTTCCCCGGGCACGGGCGGTGCCAAGCGGCCCCTAAGTTTAACCGAATGGAAGCTCCGGGGGAGGAGGGTGGGCGTGTGTCACAGTTAAGCCGAATTGGAGCACCTCTTCCGCCCGGGCACGAGCGGAGCGCGAAGCTGTCAGTTATGAATGAATAAATGAATAAATAAATAAATAAATAAAGAATGGCACCTTTCATTTCACAGGGCACACCAGACGGCGTACCAGCAGGTAAAAGTCTGAGTAATTAAATAAATACAAAAAGAATGGCTGGGGAATAAAAAAATAATACGTTTTAATAATAATTTGTTTTTTTTGTTCTAACATGAATTTCACTCTCTCTCTCTCTCCCCGTATATATATATATATATATTTATTATATATATTGTATTTTTTTTTAAGCATTTTTGAAGGTGCGCCGCTACTTCGCGGATTTTCAGTTTTCGCGGGTGGTCTCGGTCCCCATTAACCGCGATAACCGAGGGTTCACTGTACTCCATAAAATTTACAAAAAGCGAGGTGAAACACTCAACCAGGGCTGCTTTTTTTAACGTTTCTCGAGGGCCATGGCGAGCCATTTCAAAATAGCTGCACAACTAACGTATAAAATATTGATAAATTTGCTCGGCCTGATGTGTGTGTAAAGTTTTACGAGTTGTCGTTCATATTTAGAACCTCATAATCAGCTTTGTTTTATTGCCGAACAGTGCAATGCCACTCCCACAACTTTTCACGAAAAATCACGAATTTCGTATTGTGACATCCTCATGGCCGAAACAGTCATCCGAGCATATATGAGGGCGACCTTGTTGAGTTGCACGGAGAAAAACATCCAAGAAAATAACTTGTATTAGCTTTTACCAGTTGGTGGCGCTACTACTACGATATAAAATAAGTTGGTAGATGTCTTCAGGGCTGAAGTATCCTCAAATGTGTACAACTTCGAGAAGATAGGATGATCTGAGTCATGTTGCCGGAGCTTTTGTTGCCACAGAGTACAATCGGACTTTTCAGCACCTTAATAGCCACGCCTTTTGCCAAAACGTCACAAAATTCGGCAGAGAGTAAGTGAGTCTTTTCTGACTAATTTTCAGTCGGATTCGTCAAAAGGGCACCGTGCAGTACGTGAAAATTAAAATTAAAAAAAATTTTTGATTCCACTTGGCGGCGCTGTGTATAATTTTTTTCAGCATGGGCACAAGAATTCCACCGAACATCGCCAGTTCAATGGGATTTTGGTTAAGTCCGCAAATAATAGTGAACATTATACTTTGGCTGCGCGCTCGAATAATTTTACTCGTATATACTTCAATGAGGGTGTAGTGTGGGTATCGGGATCTTTAACACGCCCTAACACGAAGCTGACTCTCCAACCGCCACAGCCTTTTAATGACGAAATTATAAAATAAACAAAAACACTGTTCAACAACATAAAATAAAATAAAAAATCACATCATACTTACATTTATAAACTTTAATCCTCAAGAACATTATTCTCAGGTTGACCGAAAGACGAGGACACGGGAGCGCCTCGGGCATGTTCTTCTTCCTTGTGTAGGCGAATGACGTTTTAAGGTGCTTGTCCGCCACCTGCTGTGCTGAAC
Source organism: Idiotropiscis lumnitzeri (assembly GCF_059441095.1). Classification (NCBI taxonomy): domain Eukaryota; kingdom Metazoa; phylum Chordata; class Actinopteri; order Syngnathiformes; family Syngnathidae; genus Idiotropiscis; species Idiotropiscis lumnitzeri. Next base: position 41,893 of record NW_028283651.1, read on the forward strand.
TATGTATTAAATAAGAAAAGCAAATTGTTGAATGTTTTTTCCCCAATGAAGACTGAATTGTAAAATACCCGGAAATGGCTTTTCTGTTTTATTGTGCATTTAAAAAAAATTCAGATTGTCCTTTTTTGTTGAGATAATTGTTGAATATTGAAATTGCACATGTAACTGGTAATTTAGTTTTAGATATTATTTGAACCAGTGGAGGGCCATGCATTTCACACCTGGGCCTTCAATGAAGTCCTACTTCGTCCTACTTGAATAAATCCCCCTCATAATACCATAATTTATGACACCACGGGTGGACAAACAATATACAGAAAAGCACTTAGACAGCACTGACCGAGTGTTGGACGATATAGCTTCTCTTGAAAGGTCCGTGTTGAAAATGGCCTCGCAAGTGAATCTTCAATTTCTAAAGATAAAGATGTCTTTTAATTGTCCCATAACGGGGACATTTGCAGTGTTACAGCAGCAAAGATATACATCACACAGTGGCACCGACGTAATGTAGCCGTTAATGTATAACATTGGCAGCAGGCATTCATAAAAAGCATGCAAATATACACAGTATATACGTATATACACAGATCCCCATGTATATACACACTTACAGCCCACAACATATACAAGTGTAAGGAAACACTCCTAATGCCTGTCTATGGTTCAGAGGGGAAATAAATAAAAACGCTGCAATGATAAAAAAAAATACTGAATGATTGAAAATACTGCAATGATAAAAATACTGCAAGAATAAAAGTACTGTACCCAGCCAACATGTCCAACTGGGCCCCAAATGGGGTAAATGCGGGATTCCTGGGTACCAAGTGGGAATGGGCTAGAAGTGGGCAATGGTACAGGGTTCCATGTGGGCGCCATCTGGGATTGGTGGGCATGGGCTTAAACTGGGCAAATGTTGTGGGTGCAATACGGGTTGTGTATGGGCTAAGTGGGCATGGGTTAGAACTGGTAAAGATAAAGATAAAGATGTCCTTTATTAGTCCCACAATGGGGAAATTTGAGGTGTTACAGCAGCAAAGATATAGCTCACACAGAGTCGGCGGCGTAATGTAGCCGTTAATGTATAACATTAGCAGCAGACATTCATAAAAAGCATGCAAATATACACAGTATAAACGTATCTAAGTGTAAGGAAAGACTCCTAATGTCTGTCCATTATACAGAGGGGAAAATGCTGTAATGATAAAAACTACTGAATCTACTACTGAAACCATTTATAGGTCCTATTTGGGTTATGTGTGGGCTAAGTGGGCATGGGTTAGAACTGGTCAACCATGTGAGGGTCTCATATGGGCTGTATATGGGCCAAGTGGGCATGGGTTAGAGCTGGTCAACCATGTCTGGGTCCTATTTGGGTTATGTGTGGGCTAAGTGGGCATGGGTTAGAAGTGGTCACCATTTATCGGTCCTGTTTGGGTTATGTGTGGGATAAGTGGGCATAGGTTAGAGCTGGTCAACCATGTCTGGGTCCTGTTATGGGTTATAGATGAGCTAAGCGGGCATGGGTTTGAAAATTTGTTCTGGAGCCTTTTTGATATTTAATGCATGCTATGCTAATAGTAACCACCCGAAGACTATTCTCAGTAGAACTATTCAATGGATGCCAAAACGATAGAGACATGGCCATGGAGCCTATGCTGCGAGATTGTGAAAGGACTAAAATAAGTGTAGGATTTTTGAGGACCAGAAGTCAGCTTTTATTAGGTTTGACATTGATTTAACTTATGGAACAATGCAAATTATGGTCGGGTTGTTGTTGGACTTTTTCCGCTTTTGACTAATGGACGGGTGTTTTTATTTTCTGGGACTCTTTAGAACAAGCGGCACGGTGGCGGACTGGTTAGCAAGTCCGCATCACAGTACAGAAGTGCAAGGTTCTCCCTGTGCCTGCTAGGGTTTTCGCCGGTTTCCTCCCACTTTCCAAAAACATCCATGATAGGTTGATTGGTCACTGGTCCAAGGTCTGAGTGTGAGAGCGGATGGTTGCTTGTCTCTGTGTGCCCTGCGATTGACTGGCAACCAGTTCAGGGTGTACCCTGTCGACTGCCCGAAGACAGCTGGGATAGGCTCCAGCACTCCCGGGGACCCTTGTGAGGACAAGAAGCAGTACAGAGGATTGATTGATTTATTAAAATTAAATTCATGTATTTATCTATGCTAAATTTAACAAGGCTGGACGTTATATTTTGTGAATTTACATGTACCCCCAACTGTGACTTAATAACCCTTAAGGGACAAGATAACATTTTATAATATACCAGACAGCTAAGATTGTCATCTATGAACTATTTGACAAGGCAGGTCCAGCATTGTCAGCCACATCCAACAGTCAACACAGTTACTTTTTTTTAAATAAACAAAATCAACATTATTAATTAATGTTATTTTATTAATTCTGTATGCTGTGAAAGATCTTTATTCAAAGTATATTTGAAGTTATTTCTACCTTATTGCTTGATTTTTGTAGATTCAATTCGGAGTTGTCAAAATTACAGATTCTTTTGAAGGCAGCATATTCAAACTGTGAGAAAAGGAGCGAATGCAAGCTACGCGGTCTTTGAGGTGCGGCAGAAGAGCTGAAAGCACGGTGAGTCCCGAACGATAATTGAATTAATTAATTAATCTTGGGTAAATGTCTGGCTCTCATTTTTTAGACTTACTTTACAATGTGTTTTGTAATTTTTCAAGGTTGCCTGTGTTGGAAAACTGCTTGGTGCGTTAGCTAAAACACAGTATGCTAAAATGATAAGTGACGAGAACACAGAGGGTATATCAACAACGTACGTACTCGAATTATTTTGGGGAAAACTTAAGTACATTATAATCACCCTTTTAATAATACTGATAAGCGTTGTGTGTTTTATTTATTTTTATGAGGACCTTTACAACGAGCTACATATTGTTAGCATTGGGCCTACGACGCTAAACACAGTGTCCCTCGATCTCTCTCCAAAATTCTCCAAAAGACTTAAGCTTTCACTCAAATTAATACAATCTACTCCACTAGCTCATTTAAGGCTTTTTTGTGATGTGTTTGATTTGGGTAAGTAAAGCAAAACATATTAACTGTTGAATGTTGCCTGTTATTTAAATAATAGAAATTCAAGATGAAAGTTGAACAGATATTGAAATGCTAGATTGGCTCATTCAGAATCATGCCACAATGTGCTTTGTATGTTTTGTGTGTGGGTTTATCAAGCTCTAATTCAATGCAGTGTCCAAAACGAGCGCGCATAATTGTTGGATGAATGTTGGTTAATAGAGTCAGATAATAGTTCCAACAGTTGAACAGATGTTGAAATGCTAGATTGGCTCATTCAGAATCATGCCACAATGTGCTTTGTATGTTTTGTGTTTAGGCTTATCAAGCTCTAATTCAATGCAGTGTTGAGCTGCATTTGAGAGGAACTACGTAAGTAACTAATGTGGAAAAATTGTGACTTCTTTGTGTACTTTTATTTTGAATATTCAAATTTTGTGGGTAAAGGTTAGAGAAAATAAGTTAAAAATGAGAGCTGTACAGGTATTTAAGTTTTTGGTTTGTAAAATACCCGAATGTGGGTTTCAGCCGGTGAGGCAATGATTGGACAGAGCAAAAGCTATGCTCCAAAATAGAAGTGATTACACCTTCACTAGACTAACCTGCAGCTAATTACATAATTATAAAATTAACACTTTAACCTGGCTTCCCCATCACAGATGTATTCTTTTAAATGCAAAGCTTTTTGTTCTAGCTTTTGTTGTTAAATGACATTCATGCCCAAGTGTCTATGCATCCATTGCAGGGATGTTTTCTCAAGTGACGAGTCTGAAGCCTGTGATGACGAAGTACCATCTACACCTCCCCATGGATTGTCACAGAGAAAAAGCTTCCTAACCAAGAGAGGCGCTGCAGAAGGTCCTTGAGTACGTCCAACGTGTTGAGTCTGTGAGTCTACTGCAGGATCTAATGCAGGTATGAAAATGATGAAATTTTAATGTATTATCTTCAAAATTATAAATAATTATTTAATTTCTTGAAATATAAAATTAGGTACCCTAAACCCAAGTAGGAACCCCAGTCCCAGTACATTCCTGATTCTGGAGCTACAGAGATCAAACCATCCTACTGTATCACTAAATAGCCCCACCTCTAAAACCCTGATTCGGAAGGCCGAGTTGAAAGACTTCAGAGTTCAAGATGGTCAACTGCAACTATGATAAGCCGAATGTGTTCACCCCAAGTCGGAAACTGAGAAAAAGACTCAATTTTCACATGATTTCAGTCCCTTCTATATTTAAAAGAATGTATTGGGGCTCTAAAAATGTGAAATATTTTTACAAGTATTTCTTTTACTACTCATAGGCAGTTTCATAATAATAGTACAATTTGGCATCGTGTATTGTTTTTTGGTTCCATTCAAAATGCACAAGACGTATAGACATATTTTGTTTGTGGATCGCTGCAGCATCACACGAGCGCACAGAGACAAACGTGGCAGCAACTTAAAACAATTAAAATATCGAATCGAAATCGGGAACTGAAAATCAAAAATCGAATCGGGGCTAGAGTGAATCGTTACCTCCCTAATCATAATCATTTTGGTAGAATGTTGGGCTCTTGCCCTTTGAGTGTATATGGCGTTACCGAAGCTGTTCACTTAATCGACAATTCCTTTCCTGTGACGTTTATCATACCCAGTTTAACTGCCAAAATATTTTTAAGTGTGTGATGATTATCTGGATCGAGTGACACCCATGTTATAATGGTTGCAGGTATTGGTGGATTGGACGATAGTGTCAGAACAATGATGGCGTTCATCATGACAAATCCTCTGTCTCTGAAGTACAATCTCTTTGGACATCGTAGCAAGAACAAGCGCCGAGACCTGCCTTTTTCTGATGTTCTATACGGTAATATATATATATATATTTTTTTTTTTTTTAAGGGATTGTGGTGTGAAGACATTTCAGCATGTCCCATAAGGTTTCACAATCATTAAATAGCTTTACTAAGTTGACTTCTTGTCTTTTTTGTTTTAGGAGCACTGAAAAGGAATGGAGCCACAAAGGACATCAACGAGAAGGACACAGGCAACCCTGTCCAAGTGGTTCATGGGAGCTTGTGATCAAGGTGGGAATAGGGCAGTTCGAGCTCGGAGATCTCAAGGCAACTGTCAGGTTTAAAACGTCCTGACGCCATTTTTAGACTGAAGGTGGCATAAATCCAGACCAAACCAGTTAGAGTTTTGTTTTTGACCATTCGCGAATGGGAGAGGAAGTCAGGAGGTGAAGCAGGCGTCTTGCCAGTTCAATCTCGCGCACTCTCTCTCACTCTCTACCACCCGTTCGGTCTTTTATCAGCAACCTAAGCAGACAATGGAGGTCTGTCTGAAATTCTAGCAGGCAGGCAGGAAGCAATCAACCACAGTAGTCAGTCAGGAATTCGAAACTAAAGTGTGTGCGTGTGTTCCAGTTGTGCGCGTGTGTGCTAAAGCAATAATGTGAGTGTCTGTGTGTGTGTGCGCAATTATAACTGATACAAATAGTGTATAAAAACATGATTAGAAATACACAAACTATTTACATATCCTCATCCCATCTCACATTCCCCCGTTTGTGGGTTTAAATCATGTCCTTACGGCTTTAAGACAGATCATCATAATGAAATCATACAACAGTGTGGTCATCCGTGGAGGGGCGAAAACCCTCAGTAGGGACAAAATTCCCCTCCTCCCTTCCGGCGTGGAACGAGATTCTCATGGTATGTTGGTCACTTGGGAATAAAACATAAAAAAACTTCAATATACCTAGTGAAAAATAACAAAACTGTCTCCACGCAGAGCTTGTCTCCACGCAGAGCTTGTCTCTGCGGCGACTTGATGGAGGCCCTTGCCTCGTTGTAGGAGGGGACAGCCGTCTTTACCTCCCGGATCTTCGTGTGTGGTGTATGTGTGTGCATGTGTGGGGGCAGGGGCAAAAGGGTCCATGTGTTATTTAGGTTTCAGTGTCCAGTTCGAGTTTGTCATTGTCCAGTTCGAATTCGTCATTCTCAACATCAATCAGGTTGTAATGGTACATTTGGGCAACAAACATGCAGTTAATAATCATCTTTGTCATAAGAATAATGCAACATGAACAGACTACACATAACAAAAATGAAAACCATAATTATCCCGATATATTGTCTTTCAAATTCTTCGTAGTGGTCATAACATCAATAATTGTTTCATTTTATTAAAAATGTAAATGCAGTAATGTTCTCCAATCAAGGCTAAAATTCTTTATGTACGTCATTAATTTCCAAACAATATCTAATCTTTTTGTTCTGTGGCTTCAACATTCGTATCTGTGGCTGGTTGTGCGGTTCCGATGTGCGTGTGGTCCGATATTGTGACTCAGGTGGGCTCCTGTTCGAGGGATTCGCGTTGCTCGGCCTTTAGCTGGAAACCGGAGAAGCTTGTACTGCAACTGGTGGATCCAGCTGCCACGCCCCGCGACCTTTGCTGCCGTCGGGGTCACTGCAATCATCTGGCGAGGGCCATCTCAGCATTCACTTGTCCCAACGAAGTCGTTTCAGCACCTTGAAGAAGAGTTGGTCTCCCACACGGACGTGATTTCTCTGTGGATCAGAACACACTGACCAGTAATTGCGTCTTTTTTTTTTTTTTTTTTTTTTTGGTCAAAACATGTTTCCCATGTGGACTGGGACTGATGTGCCAGTCGCTGGTGGTTCTGATGAACCTGAGAGTCGATAGGGGATAGTGTCCTAACTTCGGCTGGCACTATCCTCATTGCTGTGATTGAAACACAGTCTGGTCATTGTCTCCTTTTTTTCCCTCATTGTCTTGATAAGTCTGCCCTTAACAGTCCCATTAGTGCGTTCCACAAGTCCTGCAGACTGTATGCACAATGACGCTTTGAGTCAATTTTGCAACAACTGTCCCACTTGTTACAACATCATTCACAAATGCATAATTTTCACTTCAAATCACTTCTTGAAATTCCAAATGTCAGGATAATTTGTGTTAGGTTGAAGATGTATTTTATCCCATATTTTACTCTATTAGTATTGCAAAAGAATTGTTCCACAGCGTGACCCATGTTTGACCATATGGATGAGAAGACTTCACAGAGAAGCGGATGCCTGAAGACTGGATCAACGTCTGCAACATCAAAGGAGGTGTGCTGAGACACACCTCTGAAACAAAAGGACTGAGACTTTAGTACCAGAGCACTAAAAGGGCATATCTGCCTTTTCAATCAGTGGATGACTGCCATTGATGTCTGTCTTTCCTCTTGTGTCTGAGATGTTTACATGTTCCTGCTGGTGCTCCCCCCTTCATCCCTTAGTGCAAATACATTGTATTGTTAGGGACTTCCCTAATAAAATAGAGGGCTCGGCGGAGTGTGCTCCAGAACGAATTTGGAGATGTAACTGAGCACACCTCCGTTCGTTCTCCTCGCGAGTAAAAGATCAACTCTTGTCTTCCTTCCATTCATTTAGCCTATGTTCAGTGAATGCTTAGGTGATTGAACCTGACAATTTGATTACACAACACTTTTTCCAACTGTTTTAGCATCAACATATGTTGTCGGAAACAACTTAATCCATTTTGAAAACATATGAATTACAACCAAACAATATTGCATCTCAAACAAATAACACTGTCTAAAAAAAAGTTTTTTGTTGAAAAGTCTGTATGTGGGAACAATTTCATATCATACTACCCCTCTCTTGACACATGGTTATGCTCGTGTGTCACTCTTATTACTTTTCCAATCAATGAATTAGGCAGCCAGGATTTGCCATCTGCCAATTTGCTGATCCTGTCCTCAGCAATGTTTGCACCTTTGTTCTCCCAATGTGTGCGTTCAATTACTGGTACCTTTTTCCCTGGCGTGGGATCAAATTGTCAAGTTGATTTTCTGCGTGTGGGGGTGTGTTCATTTTCCCTTTTAGCTGCGCTGTGTCGATATAAAGGCGAGGCAGTTTCCAATTGTAATTGTGTCATTTTCTGTTAAGTGAATTTTGCGTTCACAAATAACTATTTTAGACGTGCTTTATGCACAACTTTTCTTTTCCTGTTGTGGTTTTTAAAGCCCAATGTCGACAGAACGCATGAACATTTATCTTGATTGTCAGTCCACATTGTAACCATACAACTCATACAAGATGGGAAACCCCAAATTTTAATTAGCTCACACCCGCCTACGCTCTTCCTGCTTATCCTAACAATCTCTTATCCGTTGGTATCACAATGTTAGTACTCCCATCGCATAAAAGTCAGTTTGATTTCAGGCTGCGACCTTGGTTCTCAAACACTTTTACTTCTTATCAGTCTGGAATGCCCACCTGGTCTGTGTTACAAGTCTGAGTTCCTCCAGTCGGGAGGAAGGTCAAGTCGCGGTTTGGTGATAATTTGGACGGCTCCACAGTCGTGTGGCGCCTCCTAGATGATGCGGGGAAAAAATGACGCTGGGCTGAAATGCACCGCAACTTATCAGTATAATGTGTCCCTGTGACAATTAGGCCGGCGTGCAATGTGAATGTGGTGGGAAAAGAATGTAATTTTTTGATTCCTTAAAGCAGCAGTGAAAGCTCTTAATCACACTCTAAGTGGTTCTCTGCCACGAAATCCAAATTGTTGTGACTAAATATGCAAATGAATTCATTTTGCCCTGGTTCCTGCAGTAACCCAGGCTAATGAAGTCATTTTTTGCAGTCACTGTTTTGCTCAAATGGCTTATAATAATTTGGTAGTGCGTTAAGATGCTTTGTCGATACAATCTTGTAGTGTATCTTCACAAGTTCCAACATACACAACCCATTCCATGGCCATGACGATACTGTTTTAAAGATTACCAAGGCTTGTTGGACCTTTCTCTGCCACATAAATTACAGCCCTGAGAGGCACTGGGCCTCAACTTTATCTATGAAGGGTCAGGGATTTAATGGGGGTCACCGAGGCGTCCCAAGGAAAGTTTTTACAGAAAAGTGGTCTGGCAATATCTTTTCTCTTTCTTATCACTGACAATGTGCCCCTTTAAAGTTTTGACGTTTGTTTGAATTCGCCCGTGCTTATTAATTCTATTGAAGTCCAATTTTGTCAGTGTATCACGGCCTAATGAGTAAAACGCATGTTGATGTAGAACTCCTTCTACACACACTTTTATGTTTGACTTTTTACGTCACGTGATCCTCCATTGCTACCACAACTCGTCCTGAAAAGTTAATGTTTTGTAACAAGACTTACTGCTTCCTCCTTTCTTTCTTTTCTTTTTCCTTCCTTCTGCCCAACACGTTCATGCTTTCTGTGCATAATTTAGAATTTTCTTTTCCATTTTACAAGTTGGCCAATTTAAATTAGGTTGTTTTATTTGAAAAGCCTGTAATTCTCTTTTTTTCCCCCTTTTCACCTAATCACAAATTTCTTATCACAAAAATGAACATGTTAATTCTATTTTATTTCCTATTTTTCCAATCTTGTGACTCATTTCACTTCAACCAGTTCTACCTTAAAGTGGACAAGTACACATCAATGTTTTTTGTAGTTTCTATTTTCTTCTCTGCTTTAATGAAAATTATAGCCCTTCTAGCCAAATTTTTCCTGTGTCATTTCTATCTCTGCATTTCATTCCATTTCTGGCCTACCTTAATACTAAAACAAAAATGCTCTTTCAAAAATTAAAACTATCTAAAACTAGTGATGGCAAAATGAAGCCCCATAAAGCAGCCAAGCCCTGCAGGGAAATACTTCACACACGAATGGGCTTCGAGATGCTTCATTTTTCTTGACTACGCCATCCCATGGACAGAAAAATGTATAACATGCTTGGTGCATGCAATAAAATGGTGAGCTGTAAATCATGCTCTGCCCACCAAACAATATGTATTTGAAGAGTGATTTTAATTGTTCTGTTTTACTTTGTCTTCTAACTTCTCCAATATTCAGACAGCTCCGCCGAGACCAACGTTTCACCCCCACACTGATATAAAATGGACCCAACCGTTTGGGTCTCTTTCCAAATTTGGTACCAAAGCCTCCCCCACAGTGCGGCAGCTATCTTGAATTGGCCCGTTCCCAGAAAGTTTTACTTCATTCAGTGTCATTCAGTATTATTCAAAATCTTTCAGTGTCATTCCAAATCATTCAATGTCATTCACAATCTTTCCACATCCTTCCACCTTCCATCGTTCAGTGTCATTCCATATTCTCTTTCATATATAACATAACATAACAATAACATAATCCTGGGTCAGCAGACACCTAATTAATGTGTTAATACATGATACATTTTTCAATAAGCAACCCTTATGATTGTAACGTATTTTTAATTCTTTCTAGGCGGGAACTGTCCGAACAAAAAATTCATGCAATTTGTAATTAGACACTTTGTCATACAAAAAGTCACTCAGGGCAAGAGAAAAAAAATTGTCACTTGCCCAAGTTGGGCAAGTAATTTGGCCACTCGGGCAAGGCAAATTTTAGTGGCACTTGCCCTATGGGCAAGCAGTTTTTAAAGTTAACTTCGAACCCTGTGATGGTGTCTTGTGACCTGTCTTTATCAGCTGATGTTCCATGAAGGCGTGCCTTACCTGTCACAAGAATGAAGGCAAGTCACGCCCCCCGCTGTCCATTCACTCCGCCAAGACGCTGCTCCAGGTGGTAGAGAGGATGAAGGCTCCCTTGTCTCTGTTCATGGTTTTTATGCCTCGCTTGCAGATCTCAATGGCCTCTCTGATCCAGCGCTGTAGTTTGTTCTCTTCTGTGCGGATGACCCTGCCCTTCTCCCGGTCCATGATGTGGTTTTCCCTTTTGCAGTGGTCAGTGATTGCTGATTTGTAATGTTCATGTTGTGCTTGTTCTTTTACTGCTCTGATTTTTTAATTTTTTTGACAGGTAAGTCACACCCTCATGGAACATCAGCTGATAAAGACTGGTCTCAAGACACCATCATGCGACACTCTGAAGAAGGCGAAAGACTCGCCGAAACATGTCAGGTAAAAAATTAACCTAAAACATAAATGTCTGCTTTTAATGAATCAGTCAAATATCAATAATAAGAAGACAAAATGAACCTAATACAAATAAATGAATGCTTAATAACTCCCCTGCACATGCTCCTAAAAATCCAAACCTTCACCTGTAAATAAAACGTCCCGACCTGAAGACATCTTAATGTTATTATTTTGTTTTACACACAGCGCCGCCAAGTGGAATCAAAAATTTGTTTTTATTTTAATTTTCACGTACTGCACGGTGCCCTTCTGACGAATCCGACTGAAAATTAGTCAGAAAAGACTCAAGACAATGATCTTACTCTCTGCCGAATTTTGTGACGTTTTGGCAAAAGGCGTGGCTATTACGGTGCTGAAAAGTCCGATTGTACTTTGTGACAACAAAAGCTCCGGCAACATGACTCAGATGATCCTATCTTCTCGAAGTTGTACACATTTGAGGATACTTCAGCCCTGAAGACTTCTACCAACTTATTTTTCATCGTAGTAGTAGCGCCACCAACTGGTAAAAGCTAATACAAGTTATTTTCTTGGATGTTTTTCTCCGTGCAACTCAACAAGGTCGCCCTCATATATGCTCGGATTACTGTTTCGGCCATGAGGATGTCACAATACGAAATTCGTCCTTTTTCGTGAAAGGTTGTGGGAGTGGCATTGCACTGTTCGGCAATAAAACAACGCTGATTATGAGGTTGTAAATATGAACGACAACTCGTGAAACTTTACACACACATCAGGCCGAGCAAATTTATAAATATATATATATATATATATATATATATATATATATATATATATATATATATATATATATATATACGGGGAGAGAGAGAGTGAAATTCATGTTACAACAAAAAAAAACAAATTATTATTAAAACATATTATTTTTTAATTCCCCAGCCATTCTTTTTGTATTTATTTAATTACTCCGACTTTTACCTGCTGGTACGCCGTCCGGTGTGCCCTGTGAAATGAAAGGTGGCATTGTTTATTTATTTATTCATTTATTCATTCATAACTGACAGCCTCGCGCTCCGCTCGTGCCCGGGCGGAAGAGGTGCTCCAATTCGGCTTAACTGTGACACACGCCCGCCCTCCTCCCCCGGAACTTCCATTCGGTTAAACTTAGGGGCCGCTTGGCACCGCCCGTGCCCGGGGAAGGTGCTCCTCTTCGGCTTACTGTGACGCGAGCATACCCTCCTCCTCCGGAGCTTCCATTCAGTTAAACTTAGGGGCCGCTTGAAACCGCCCGTGCCCGGGGAAGGTGCTCCTCTTCGGCTTACTGTGACGCGAGCATCCCCTCCTCCTCCGGAGCTTCCATTCGGTTAAACTTAGGGGCCGCTTGGAACCGCCCGTGCCCGTGGAAGGTGCTCCTCTTCGGCTTACTGTGACGCGAGCATGCCCTCCTCCTCCGGAGCTTCCATTCGGTTAACCTTAGGGGCCGCTTGGAACCGCCCGTGCCCGGGGAAGGTGCTCCTCTTCGGCTTACTGTGACGCGAGCATGCCCTCCTCCTCCGGAGCTTCCATTCGGTTAAACTTAGGGGCCGCTTGGCACCGCCCGTGCCCGGGGAAGGTGTTCCTCTACGGCTTAACTGCCACGCACGCCGGCCGGAGCTCTGGTACGGTTCAAACCGCGCGAAACGTCGCCACCGATCGTGTCCGGGGGAACGTGCTCTTCTTCGTCCACTCTCCTCTTCGCCCACGCTCTTCTTCGGCGCACGCCGGCCGTCTAACTGCTCCAGCGCCCCGTCGTGCCGCTCGGCGAAACTACAATGCCCCCGAATATTTTTTAGACCCGCGAAGCACTGAACCCGCGAAAGGTGAACCGCGAAGTAGCGAGGGTTCACTGTATGTATAAGACCAAGACCTACAAAAAAGTCTCTTGGAGCAATGAGCTTGGTTTTACAGGAAGTCGGCCATTTTTAATTTACTTAAAAGGGGGCGGGTCACCACAATGGACTTTGTGTAGAAATTATTATTGGGGCCCGAGCAGCGACGGCGGCGAGGTCCCTATTGTTTTTGAAGAAATTATTATTAGGGCCCGAGCAGCGACCGCTACGAGGTCCCCATTGTTTTTGTGGAAATTATTATTATTTTTATTATTATTATTAGGGCCCGAGCAGTGACCGCTGCGAGGTCCCTATTGTTTTTCTAGAAATTGTTATTAGGGCCCGAGCTGCGACGGCTGCGAGGTCCCTATTGTTTTTGTAGAAAATATTATTACTTTTATTATTAATAATATTATTATTATTAGGGCCTGAGCAGCGACCGCTGCGAAGTCCCTATTGTTTTTGTAGAAATTATTATTATTATTATTTTTCCGATTGTTCGATCGCATTTTTGACCCCCGAAACATGCACAAAAACTCACCAAACTTGGCAGTCTCATCGGGCATGGCGAAAAATTTGATATTTTAACGTCTAATATGAACAGGAAGTGAGTTATGAATTTTTGAAAGTCCGACTTTTGCCCTTTTTTGCATGTTTACAGGGGTCATTCTTTTGCACCCTGATCCTAAAGGCTTCATCTGATTGCCTTAAAATTCTGTCTGTAGCATCTGAAGACCTGGGACAAACACTGGGGCTAAAATATTTTGTTTCCGAAATACTATATGACAGGGGCGGGGCTTCAAAGTTTTCACTTAAGATTTCTTTCGCCGCAATGGACAAAATGCTTAATAACTCTCCTGCACATGCTGCTAAAAATCCAAAACTTCACATGTACATAAAGAGTCTGTACCTGAAGACATCTATATGTTTATATTCAGTTATACACCTTGCGCCAATCAATATCATTTTTTACATTTTGACGTACTGCACGGTGCCCTTTTAACGAATCTGATTGAAAATTGGCTAGAAAAGACTCAAGACATTGATCTTACTCTATCCCTATTTTTGTGACTTTCCTTCGAAGGGCGTGGCTATTACGGTGCCGCAGAGTCTGATTATTCTCCGTGGCAACAAAAGTTCCTGCAAAATGATTCAGATGATCCATCTTCTCGAAATTTTTCACATTTGAGGATATTCAGGCCCTGAAGACGGCTGCCAACTTATTTTTGATCGCAGTGGTAGCGCCACCAACTGGTTAAAACAAATACAAATTATTTTTGTTGATGTTTTTCTCCGGGCAGGTTAACAAAATCTACCTTATATTTGCTCGGATGAGTGTTTAGGCCTTGAGCATGTCACAATACAAAAGTCTTTCGCCTTCTTCAGAGTGTCACATGATGGTGTCTTGTGACCCGTCTTTATCAGCTGATGTTCCATGAGGGCGTGACTTACCTGTCACAAGAATGAAGGCAAGTCACGCCCCCCGCTGTCCGTTCACTCCGCCAAGATGCTGGTCCAGGTGGTAGAGAGGATGAAGGCTCCCTTGTCTCTGTTCATGGTTTTTATGCCTCGCTTGCAGATCTCAATGGCCTCTCTGATCCAGCGCTGTTGTTTGTTCTCTTCTGTGCGGATGACCCTGCCCTTCTCCCGGTCCATGATGTGGTTTTCCCTTTTGCAGTGGTCAGTGATTGCTGATTTGTAATGTTCATGTTGTGCTTGTTCTTTTACTGCTCTGATTTTTTTCATTTTTTTGACAGGTAAGCCACACCCTCATGGAACATCAGCTCAAGACACCATCATGCGACACTCTGAAGAAGGCGAAAGACTCGCCGAAACATGTCAGGTAAAAAATTATCCTAAAACATAATTGTCTGCTTTTAATGAATCAGTCAAATATCAATAATAAGAAGACAAAATGAACCTAATACAAATAAATGAATGCTTAATAACTCCCCTGCACATGCTCCTAAAAATCCAAACCTTCACCTGTAAATAAAACGTCCCGACCTGAAGACATCTTAATGTTATTATTTTGTTATACACACAGTGCCGCCAAGTGGAATCAAAAAATTTTTTTTATTTTAATTTTCACGTACTGCACGGTGCCCTTTTGACGAATCCGACTGAAAATTAGTCAGAAAAGAGTCTAGACAATGATCTTACTCTCTGCCGAATTTTGTGACGTTTTGGCAAAAGGCGTGGCTATTACGGTGCTGAAAAGTCCGATTGTACTCTGTGGCAACAAAAGCTCCAGCAACATGACTCAGATGATCCTATCTTCTCGAAGTTGCACACATTTGAGGATACTTAAGCCCTGAAGACATCTACCAACTTATTTTTCATCGTAGTAGTAGCGCCACCAACTGCTAATAGCTAATACAAGTTATTTTCTTGGATGTTTTTCTCCGTGCAACTCAACAAGGTCGCCCTCATATATGCTCGGATGACTGTTTCGGGCCATGAGGATGTCATAATACGAAATTTGTCCTTTTTCATGAAAAGTTGTGGGAGTGGCATTGCACTGTTCGGCAATAAAACAACGCTGATTATGAGGTTCTAAATATGAACAACAACTCGTGAAACTTTACACACACATCAGGCCGAGCAAATTTATCAATATTTTATACGTGAGTTGTGCAGCTTTTTTGAAATGGCTCACCATGGCCCTCGAGAAATGTTCAAAAAAGCAGCCCTGGTTGAGTGTTTCACCTCGCTTTTTGTAAATTTTATGGAGTACAGTGAACCCTCGGTTATCGCGGTTAATGGGGACCGAGACCACCCGCGAAAACTGAAAATCCGCGAAGTAGCGGCGCACCTTCAAAAATGCTTAAAAAAAATATACAATATATATAATAAATATATATATATATATATATATATATATATATATATATATATATATATATATATATACGGGGGGAGAGAGAGAGAGAGAGAGTGAAATTCATGTTATAACAAAAAAAACAAATTATTATTAAAACGTATTATTTTTTTATTCCCCAACCATTCTTTTTGTATTTATTTAATTACTCCGACTTTTACCTGCTGGTACGCCGTCCGGTGTGCCCTGTGAAATGAAAGGTGGCATTCTTTATTTATTTATTCATTTATTCATTCATAACTGACAGCCTCGCGCTCCGCTCGTGCCCGGGCAGAAGAGGTGCTCCAATTCGGCTTAACTGTGACACACGCCCGCCCTCCTCCCCCGGAGCTTCCATTCGGTTAAACTTAGGGGCCGCTTGGCACCGCCCGTGCCCGGGGAAGGTGCTCCTCTTCGGCTTACTGTGACGCGAGCATGCCCTCCTCCTCCGGAGCTTCCATTCGGTTAAACTTAGGGGCCGCTTGGAACCGCCCGTGCCCGGGGAAGGTGCTCCTCTTCGGCTTACTGTGACGCGAGCATGCCCTCCTCCTCCGGAGCTTCCATTCGGTTAAACTCAGGGGCCGCTTGGAACCGCCCGTGCCCGGGGAAGGTGCTCCTCTACGGCTTAACTGCCACGCACGCCGGCCGGTGCTCTGGTACGGTCCGAACCGCGCGAAACGTCGCCACCGATCGTGTCCGGGTGAACGTGCTCTTCTTCGTCCACTCTCCTCTTTGCCCACGCTCTTCTTCGGCGCCCGCCGGCCGTCTAACCGCTCCAGCGCCCCGTCGTGCCGCTCGGCGAAACTACAATGCCCCCGAATATTTTTTAGACCCGCGAAGCACTGAACTCGCGAAAGGTGAACCTCGAAGTAGCTAGGGTTCACTGTATGTATAAGACCAAGACCTACAAAAAAGTCTCTTGGAGCAATGAGCTAGGTTTTACAGGAAGTCGGCCATTTTGAATTTACTTAAAAGGGGGCGGGTCTCCACAATGGACTTTGTGTAGAAATTATTATTGGGGCCCGAGCAGCGACCGCGTCGAGGTCCCTATTGTTTTTGTAGAAATTATTATTACTTTTATTATTATTATTATTATTATTATTAGGGCCTGAGCAGCGACCGCTGCGAAGTCCCTATTGTTTTTGTAGAAATTATTATTATTATTATTTTTCCGATTGTTCGATCGCATTTTTGACCCCCGAAACATGCACAAAAACTCACCAAACTTGGCAGTCTCATCGGGCATGGCGAAAAATTTTATATTTTTTAACGTCTAATATGAACAGGAAGTGAGTTATGAATTTTTGAAAGTCCGACTTTTGCCCTTTTTTGCATGTTTACAGGGGTCATTCTTTTGCACCCTGATCCTAAAGGCTTCATCTGATTGCCTTAAAGTTCTGTCTGGAGCATCTTAAGACCTGGGACAAACACTGGGGCTAAAATTTTTTGTTTCCGAAATACTATATGACGGGGGCGGGGCTTCAAAGTTTTCAATTAAGATTTCCTTCGCCGCAATGGACAAAATGCTTAATAACTCTCCTGCACGTGCTGCTAAAAATCCAAAACTTCACATGTACATAAAGAGTCGGTACCTGAAGACATCTATATGTTTATATTCAGTTATACACCTTGCGCCAATCAATATAAATTTTTACATTTTGACGTACTGCACGGTGCCCTTTTAACGAATCCGATTGAAAATTGGCTAGAAAAGACTCAAGACATTGATCTTACTCTATCCCTATTTTTATGACTTTCCTTCAAAGGGCATGGCTATTACGGTGCCGCAGAGTCTGATTATTCTCCGTGGCAACAAAAGTTCCTGCAAAATGATTCAGATGATCCATCTTCTGGAAATCTTTCACATTTGAGGATATTCAGGCCCTGAAGACGGCTGCCAACTTATTTTTGATCGCAGTGGTAGCGCCACCAACTGGTTAAAACAAATACAAATTATTTTCGTTGATGTTTTTCTCCGGGCAGGTTAACAAAATCTACCTTATATTTGCTCGGATGAGTGTTTAGGCCTTGAGCATGTCACAATACGAAAGTCTTTCGCCTTCTTCAGAGTGTCACATGATGGTGTCTTGTGACCCGTCTTTATCAGCTGATGTTCCATGAGGGCGTGACTTACCTGTCACAAGAATGAAGGCAAGTCACGCCCCCCGCTGTCCGTTCACTCCGCCAAGATGCTGGTCCAGGTGGTAGAGAGGATGAAGGCTCCCTTGTCTCTGTTCATGGTTTTTATGCCTCGCTTGCAGATCTCAATGGCCTCTCTGATCCAGCGCTGTTGTTTGTTCTCTTCTGTGCGGATGACCCTGCCCTTCTCCCGGTCCATGATGTGGTTTTCCCTTTTGCAGTGGTCAGTGATTGCTGATTTGTAATGTTCATGTTGTGCTTGTTCTTTTACTGCTCTGATTTTTTCATTTTTTTGACAGGTAAGTCACACCCTCATGGAACATCAGCTCAAGACACCATCATGCGACACTCTGAAGAAGGCGAAAGACTCGCCGAAACATGTCAGGTAAAAAATTAACCTAAAACATAATTGTCTGCTTTTAATGAATCAGTCAAATATCAATAATAAGAAGACAAAATGAACCTAATACAAATAAATGAATGCTTAATAACTCCCCTGCACATGCTCCTAAAAATCCAAACCTTCACCTGTAAATAAAACGTCCCGACCTGAAGACATCTTAATGTTATTATTTTGTATATATAATAATATAATATATACAATATATATAATAAATATATATATATATATATATATATATATATATATATATATATATATATACGGGGAGAGAGAGAGTGAAATTCATTTTATAACAAAAAAACCAAATTATTATTAAAACGTATTATTTTTTTATTCCCCAGCCATTCTTTTTGTATTTATTTAATTACTCCGACTTTTACCTGCTGGTACGCCGTCCGGTGTGCCCTGTGAAATGAAAGGTGGCATTCTTTATTTATTTATTCATTTATTCATTCATAACTGACAGCCTCGCGCTCCGCTCGTGCCCGGGCGGAAGAGGTGCTCCAATTCGGCTTAACTGTGACACACGCCCGCCCTCCTCCCCCGGAACTTCCATTCGGTTAAACTTAGGGGCCGCTTGGCACCGCCCATGCCCGGGGAAGGTGCTCCTCTTCGGCTTACTGTGACGCGAGCATGCCCTCCTCCTCCGGAGCTTCCATTCAGTTAAACTTAGGGGCCGCTTGGAACCGCCCGTGCCCGGGGAAGGTGCTCCTCTTCGGCTTACTGTGACGCGAGCATGCCCTCCTCCTCCGGAGCTTCCATTCGGTTAAACTTAGGGGCCGCTTGGAACCGCCCGTGCCCGGGGAAGGTGCTCCTCTTCGGCTTACTGTGACGCGAGCATGCCCTCCTCCTCCGGAGCTTCCATTCGGTTAAACTTAGGGGCCGCTTGGCACCGCCCGTGCCCGAGGAAGGTGCTCTTCTACGGCTTAACTGCCACGCACGCCGGCCGGAGCTCTGGTACGGTCCGAACCGCGCGAAACGTCGCCACCGATCGTGTCCGGGAGAACGTGCTCTTCTTCGTCCACTCTCCTCTTCGCCCACGCTCTTCTTCGGCGCACGCCGGCCGTCTAACCGCTCCAGCGCCCCGTCGTGCCGCTCGGCGAAACTACAATGCCCCCGAATATTTTTTAGACCCGCGAAGCACTGAACCCGCGAAAGGTGAACCGCGAAGTAGCGAGGGTTCACTGTATGTATAAGACCAAGACCTACAAAAAAGTCTCTTGGAGCAATGAGCTAGGTTTTACAGGAAGTCGGCCATTTTGAATTTACTTAAAAGGGGGCGGGTCACCACAATGGACTTTGTGTAGAAATTATTATTGGGGCCCGAGCAGCGACGGCGGCGAGGTCCCTATTGTTTTTGTAGAAATTATTATTAGGGCCTGAGCAGCGACCGCTACGAGGTCCCCATTGTTTTTGTGGAAATTATTATTATTTTTATTATTATTATTATTAGGGCCCGAGCAGTGACCGCTGCGAGGTCCCTATTGTTTTTCTAGAAATTGTTATTAGGGCCCGAGCTGCGACGGCTGCGAGGTCCCTATTGTTTTTGTAGAAAATATTATTACTTTTATTATTATTAATATTATTATTATTATTATTAGGGCCTGAGCAGCGACCGCTGCGAAGTCCCTATTGTTTTTGTAGAAATTATTATTATTATTATTTTTCCGATTGTTCGATCGCATTTTTGACCCCCGAAACATGCACAAAAACTCACCAAACTTGGCAGTCTCATCGGGCATGGCGAAAAATTTGATATTTTAACGTCTAATATGAACAGGAAGTGAGTTATGAATTTTTGAAAGTCCGACTTTTGCCCTTTTTTGCATGTTTACAGGGGTCATTCTTTTGCACCCTGATCCTAAAGGCTTCATCTGATTGCCTTAAAATTCTGTCTGTAGCATCTGAAGACCTGGGACAAACACTGGGGCTAAAATTTTTTGTTTCCGAAATACTATATGACGGGGGCGGGGCTTCAAAGTTTTCACTTAAGATTTCCTTCGCCGCAATGGACAAAATGCTTCATAACTCTCCTGCACATGCTGCTAAAAATCCAAAACTTCACATGTACATAAAAAGTCTGTACCTGAAGACATCTATATGTTTATATTCAGTTATACACCTTGCGCCAATCAATATCATTTTTTACATTTTGACGTACTGCACGGTGCCCTTTTAACGAATCTGATTGAAAATTGGCTAGAAAAGACTCAAGACATTGATCTTACTCTATCCCTATTTTTGTGACTTTCCTTCGAAGGGCGTGGCTATTACGGTGCCGCAGAGTCTGATTATTCTCCGTGGCAACAAAAGTTCCTGCAAAATGATTCAGATGATCCATCTTCTCGAAATTTTTCACATTTGAGGATATTCAGGCCCTGAAGACGGCTGCCAACTTATTTTTGATCGCAGTGGTAGCGCCACCAACTGGTTAAAACAAATACAAATTATTTTCGTTGATGTTTTTCTCCGGGCAGGTGAACAAAATCTACCTTATATTTGCTCGGATGAGTGTTTAGGCCTTGAGCATGTCACAATACGAAAGTCTTTCGCCTTCTTCAGAGTGTCACATGATGCTGTCTTGTGACCCGTCTTTATCAGCTGATGTTCCATGAGGGCGTGACTTACCTGTCACAAGAATGAAGGCAAGTCACGCCCCCCGCTGTCCGTTCACTCCGCCAAGATGCTGGTCCAGGTGGTAGAGAGGATGAAGGCTCCCTTGTCTCTGTTCATGGTTTTTATGCCTCGCTTGCAGATATCAATGGCCTCTCTGATCCAGCGCTGTTGTTTGTTCTCTTCTGTGCGGATGACCCTGCCCTTCTCCCGGTCCATGATGTGGTTTTCCCTTTTGCAGTGGTCAGTGATTGCTGATTTGTAATGTTCATGTTGTGCTTGTTCTTTTACTGCTCTGATTTTTTTCATTTTTTTGACAGGTAAGTCACACCCTCATGGAACATCAGCTCAAGACACCATCATGCGACACTCTGAAGAAGGCGAAAGACTCGCCGAAACATGTCAGGTAAAAAATTAACCTAAAACATAATTGTCTGCTTTTAATGAATCAGTCAAATATCAATAATAAGAAGACAAAATGAACCTAATACAAATAAATGAATGCTTAATAACTCCCCTGCACATGCTCCTAAAAATCCAAACCTTCACCTGTAAATAAAACGTCCCGACCTGAAGACATCGTAATGTTATTATTTTGTTATACACACAGTGCCGCCAAGTGGAATCAAAAATTTGTTTTTATTTTAATTTTCACGTACTGCACGGTGCCCTTTTGACGAATCCGACTGAAAATTAGTCAGAAAAGACTCAAGACAATGATCTTACTCTCTGCCGAATTTTGTGACGTTTTGGCAAAAGGCGTGGCTATTAAGGTGCTGAAAAGTCCGATTGTACTCTGTGGCAACAAAAGCTCCGGCAACATGACTCAGATGATCCTATCTTCTCGAAGTTGTACACATTTGAGGATACTTCAGCCCTGAAGACATCTACCAACTTATTTTACATCGTAGTAGTAGCGCCACCAACTGGTAAAAGCTAATACAAGTTATTTTCTTGGATGTTTTTCTCCGTGCAACTCAACAAGGTCGCCCTCATATATGCTCGGATGACTGTTTCGGCCATGAGGATGTCACAATACGAAATTCGTCCTTTTTCGTGAAAAGTTGTGGGAGTGGCATTGCACTGTTCGGCAATAAAACAAAGCTGATTATGAGGTTCTAAATATGAACGACAACTCGTAAAACTTTACACACACATCAGGCCGAGCAAATTTATCAATATTTTATACGTTAGTTGTGCAGCTTTTTTGAAATGGCTCGCCATGGCCCTCGAGAAATGTTAAAAAAAGCAGCTCTGGTTGAGTGTTTCACCTCGCTTTTTGTAAATTTTATGGAGTACAGTGAACCCTCGGTTATCGCGGTTAATGGGGACCGAGACCACCCGCGAAAACTGAAAATCCGCGAAGTAGCGGCGCACCTTCAAAAATGCTTAAAAAAAATATACAATATATATAATAAATATATATATATATATATATATATATACATATATATATATATATATATATATATATATATACGGGGAGAGAGAGAGTGAAATTCATGTTATAACAAAAAAACCAAATTATTATTAAAACGTATTATTTTTTTATTCCCCAGCCATTCTTTTAGTATTTATTTAATTACTCCGACTTTTACCTGCTGGTACGCCGTCCGGTGTGCCCTGTGAAATGAAAGGTGGCATTCTTTATTTATTTATTCATTTATTCATTCATAACTGACAGCCTCGCGCTCCGCTCGTGCCCGGGTAGAAGAGGTGCTCCAATTTGGCTTAACTGTGACACACGCCCGCCCTCCTCCCCCGGAGCTTCCATTCGGTTAAACTTAGGGGCCGCTTGGCACCGCCCGTGCCCGGGGAAGGTGCTCCTCTTCGGCTTACTGTGACGCGAGCATGCCCTCCTCCTCCGGAGCTTCCATTCGGTTAAACTTAGGGGCCGCTTGGAACCGCCCGTGCCCGGGGAAGGTGCTCCTCTACGGCTTAACTGCCACGCACGCCGGCCGGAGCTCTGGTACGGTCCGAACCGCGCGAAACGTCGCCACTGATCGTGTCCGGGAGAACGTGCTCTTCTTCGTCCACTCTCCTCTTCGCCCACGCTCTTCTTCGGCGCACGCCGGCCGTCTAACCGCTCCAGCGCCCCGTCGTGCCGCTCGGCGAAACTACAATGCCCCCGAATATTTTTTAGACCCGCGAAGCACTGAACCCGCGAAAGGTGAACCGCGAAGTAGCGAGGGTTCACTGTATGTATAAGACCAAGACCTACAAAAAAGTCTCTTGGAGCAATGAGCTAGGTTTTACAGGAAGTCGGCCATTTTGAATTTACTTAAAAGGGGGCGGGTCACCACAATGGACTTTGTGTAGAAATTATTATTGGGGCCCGAGCAGCGACCGCGGCGAGGTCCCTATTGTTTTTGTAGAAATTATTATTATTATTATTTTTCCGATTGTTCGATCGCATTTTTGACCCCCGAAACATGCACAAAAACTCACCAAACTTGGCAGTCTCATCGGGCATGGCGAAAAATTTGATATTTTAACGTCTAATATGAACAGGAAGTGAGTTATGAATTTTTGAAAGTCCGACTTTTGCCCTTTTTTGCATGTTTACAGGGGTCATTCTTTTGCACCCTGATCCTAAAGGCTTCATCTGATTGCCTTAAAATTCTGTCTGTAGCATCTGAAGACCTGGGACAAACACTGGGGCTAAAATTTTTTGTTTCCGAAATACTATATGACGGGGGCGGGGCTTCAAAGTATTCACTTAAGATTTCCTTCGCCGCAATGGACAAAATGCTTAATAACTCTCCTGCACATGCTGCTAAAAATCCAAAACTTCACATGTACATAAAGAGTCTGTACCTGAAGACATCTATATGTTTATATTCAGTTATACACCTTGCGCCAATCAATATCATTTTTTACATTTTGACGTACTGCATGGTGCCCTTTTAACGAATCCGATTGAAAATTGGCTAGACAAGACTCAAGACATTGATCTTACTCTATCCCTATTTTTATGACTTTCCTTCAAAGGGCGTGGCTATTATGGTGCCGCAGAGTCTGATTATTCTCCGTGGCAACAAAAGTTCCTGCAAAATGATTCAGATGATCCATTTTCTGGAAATCTTTCACATTTGAGGATATTCAGGCCCTGAAGACGGCTGCCAACTTATTTTTGATCGCAGTGGTAGCGCCACCAACTGGTTAAAACAAATACAAATTATTTTCGTTGATGTTTTTCTCCGGGCAGGTGAACAAAATCTACCTTATATTTGCTCGGATGAGTGTTTAGGCCTTGAGCATGTCACAATACAAAAGTCTTTCGCCTTCTTCAGAGTGTCACATGATGCTGTCTTGTGACCCGTCTTTATCAGCTGATGTTCCATGAGGGCGTGACTTACCTGTCACAAGAATGAAGGCAAGTCACGCCCCCCGCTGTCCGTTCACTCCGCCAAGATGCTGGTCCAGGTGGTAGAGAGGATGAAGGCTCCCTTGTCTCTGTTCATGGTTTTTATGCCTCGCTTGCAGATCTCAATGGCCTCTCTGATCCAGCGCTGTTGTTTGTTCTCTTCGGTGCGGATGACCCTGCCCTTCTCCCGGTCCATGATGTGGTTTTCCCTTTTGCAGTGGTCAGTGATTGCTGATTTGTAATGTTCATGTTGTGCTTGTTCTTTGACTGCTCTGATTTTTCATTTTTTTGACAGGTAAGTCACACCCTCATGGAACATCAGCTGATAAAGACGGGTCTCAAGACACCATCATGCGACACTCTGAAGAAGGCGAAAGACTCGCCGAAACATGTCAGGTAAAAAATTAACCTAAAACATAATTGTCTGCTTTTAATGAATCAGTCAAATATCAATAATAAGAAGACAAAATGAACCTAATACAAATAAATGAATGCTTAATAACTCCCCTGCACATGCTCCTAAAAATCCAAACCTTCACCTGTAAATAAAACGTCCCGACCTGAAGACATCTTAATGTTATTATTTTGTTATACACACAGTGCCGCCAAGTGGAATCAAAAATTTGTTTTTATTTTAATTTTCACGTACTGCACGGTGCCCTTTTGACGAATCCGACTGAAAATTAGTCAGAAAAGACTCAAGACAATGATCTTACTCTCTGCCGAATTTTGTGACGTTTTGGTAAAAGGCGTGGCTATTAAGGTGCTGAAAAGTCCGATTGTACTCTGTGGCAACAAAAGCTCCGGCAACATGACTCAGATGATCCTATCTTCTCGAAGTTGTACACATTTGAGGATACTTCAGCCCTGAAGACATCTACCAACTTATTTTACATCGTAGTAGTAGCGCCACCAACTGGTAAAAGCTAATACAAGTTATTTTCTTGGATGTTTTTCTCCGTGCAACTCAACAAGGTCGCCCTCATATATGCTCGGATGACTGTTTCGGCCATGAGGATGTCACAATACGAAATTCGTGATTTTTCGTGAAAAGTTGTGGGAGTGGCATTGCACTGTTCGGCAATAAAACAAAGCTGATTATGAGGTTCTAAATATGAACGACAACTCGTAAAACTTTACACACACATGAGGCCGAGCAAATTTATCAATATTTTATACGTTAGTTGTGCAGCTTTTTTGAAATGGCTCGCCATGGCCCTCGAGAAATGTTAAAAAAAAGCAGCTCTGGTTGAATGTTTCACCTCGCTTTTTGTAAATTTTATGGAGTACAGTGAACCCTCGGTTATCGCGGTTAATGGGGACCGAGACCATCCGCGAAAACTGAAAATCCGCGAAGTAGCGGCGCACCTTCAAAAATGCTTAAAAAAAATATACAATATATATAATAAATATATAAATATATATATATATATATATATATACGGGGAGAGAGAGAGTGAAATTCATGTTATAACAAAAAAAACAAATTATTATTAAAACGTATTATTTTTTTATTCCCCAGCCATTCTTTTTGTATTTATTTAATTACTCCGACTTTTACCTGCTGGTACGCCGTCCGGTGTGCCCTGTGAAATGAAAGGTGGCATTCTTTATTTATTTATTCATTTATTCATTCATAACTGACAGCCTCGCGCTCCGCTCGTGCCCGGGCAGAAGAGGTGCTCCAATTTGGCTTAACTGTGACACACGCCCGTCCTCCTCCCCCGGAGCTTCCATTCGGTTAAACTTAGGGGCCGCTTGGCACCGCCCGTGCCCGGGGAAGGTGCTCCTCTTCGGCTTACTGTGACGCGAGCATGCCCTCCTCCTCCGGAGCTTCCATTCGGTTAAACTTAGGGGCCGCTTGGAACCGCCCGTGCCCGGGGAAGGTGCTCCTCTACGGCTTAACTGCCACGCACGCCGGCCGGAGCTCTGGTACGGTCCGAACCGCGCGAAACGTCGCCACCGATCGTGTCCGGGAGAACGTGCTCTTCTTCGTCCACTCTCCTCTTCGCCCACGCTCTTCTTCGGCGCACGCCGGCCGTCTAACCGCTCCAGCGCCCCGTCGTGCCGCTCGGCGAAACTACAATGCCCCCGAATATTTTTTAGACCCGCGAAGCACTGAACCCGCGAAAGGTGAACCGCGAAGTAGCGAGGGTTCACTGTATGTATAAGACCAAGACCTACAAAAAAGTCTCTTGGAGCAATGAGCTAGGTTTTACAGGAAGTCGGCCATTTTGAATTTACTTAAAAGGGGGCGGGTCACCACAATGGACTTTGTGTAGAAATTATTATTGGGGCCCGAGCAGCGACGGCGGCGAGGTCCCTATTGTTTTTGTAGAAATTATTATTAGGGCCTGAGCAGCGACCGCTACGAGGTCCCCATTGTTTTTGTGGAAATTATTATTATTTTTATTATTATTATTATTAGGGCCCGAGCAGTGACCGCTGCGAGGTCCCTATTGTTTTTCTAGAAATTGTTATTAGGGCCCGAGCTGCGACGGCTGCGAGGTCCCTATTGTTTTTGTAGAAAATATTATTACTTTTATTATTATTAATATTATTATTATTATTATTAGGGCCTGAGCAGCGACCGCTGCGAAGTCCCTATTGTTTTTGTAGAAATTATTATTATTATTATTTTTCCGATTGTTCGATCGCATTTTTGACCCCGAAACATGCACAAAAACTCACCAAACTTGGCAGTCTCATCGGGCATGGCGAAAAATTTGATATTTTAACGTCTAATATGAACAGGAAGTGAGTTATGAATTTTTGAAAGTCCGACTTTTGCCCTTTTTTGCATGTTTACAGGGGTCATTCTTTTGCACCCTGATCCTAAAGGCTTCATCTGATTGCCTTAAAATTCTGTCTGTAGCATCTGAAGACCTGGGACAAACACTGGGGCTAAAATTTTTTGTTTCCGAAATACTATATGACGGGGGCGGGGCTTCAAAGTTTTCACTTAAGATTTCCTTCGCCGCAATGGACAAAATGCTTAATAACTCTCCTGCACATGCTGCTAAAAATCCAAAACTTCACATGTACATAAAAAGTCTGTACCTGAAGACATCTATATGTTTATATTCAGTTATACACCTTGCGCCAATCAATATCATTTTTTACATTTTGACGTACTGCACGGTGCCCTTTTAACGAATCTGATTGAAAATTGGCTAGAAAAGACTCAAGACATTGATCTTACTCTATCCCTATTTTTGTGACTTTCCTTCGAAGGGCGTGGCTATTACGGTGCCGCAGAGTCTGATTATTCTCCGTGGCAACAAAAGTTCCTGCAAAATGATTCAGATGATCCATCTTCTCGAAATTTTTCACATTTGAGGATATTCAGGCCCTGAAGACGGCTGCCAACTTATTTTTGATCGCAGTGGTAGCGCCACCAACTGGTTAAAACAAATACAAATTATTTTCGTTGATGTTTTTCTCCGGGCAGGTGAACAAAATCTACCTTATATTTGTTCGGATGAGTGTTTAGGCCTTGAGCATGTCACAATACGAAAGTCTTTCGCCTTCTTCAGAGTGTCACATGATGCTGTCTTGTGACCCGTCTTTATCAGCTGATGTTCCATGAGGGCGTGACTTACCTGTCACAAGAATGAAGGCAAGTCACGCCCCCCGCTGTCCGTTCACTCCGCCAAGATGCTGGTCCAGGTGGTAGAGAGGATGAAGGCTCCCTTGTCTCTGTTCATGGTTTTTATGCCTCGCTTGCCGATCTCAATGGCCTCTCTGATCCAGCGCTGTTGTTTGTTCTCTTCTGTGCGGATGACCCTGCCCTTCTCCCGGTCCATGATGTGGTTTTCCCTTTTGCAGTGGTCAGTGATTGCTGATTTGTAATGTTCATGTTGTGCTTGTTCTTTTACTGCTCTGATTTTTTTCATTTTTTTGACAGGTAAGTCACACCCTCATGGAACATCAGCTCAAGACACCATCATGCGACACTCTGAAGAAGGCGAAAGACTCGCCGAAACATGTCAGGTAAAAAATTAACCTAAAACATAATTGTCTGCTTTTAATGAATCAGTCAAATATCAATAATAAGAAGACAAAATGAACCTAATACAAATAAATGAATGCTTAATAACTCCCCTGCACATGCTCCTAAAAATCCAAACCTTCACCTGTAAATAAAACGTCCCGACCTGAAGACATCGTAATGTTATTATTTTGTTATACACACAGTGCCGCCAAGTGGAATCAAAAATTTGTTTTTATTTTAATTTTCACGTACTGCACGGTGCCCTTTTGACGAATCCGACTGAAAATTAGTCAGAAAAGACTCAAGACAATGATCTTACTCTCTGCCGAATTTCTTGACGTTTTGGCAAAAGGCGTGGCTATTAAGGTGCTGAAAAGTCCGATTGTACTCTGTGGCAACAAAAGCTCCGGCAACATGACTCAGATGATCCTATCTTCTCGAAGTTGTACACATTTGAGGATACTTCAGCCCTGAAGACATCTACCAACTTATTTTACATCGTAGTAGTAGCGCCACCAACTGGTAAAAGCTAATACAAGTTATTTTCTTGGATGTTTTTCTCCGTGCAACTCAACAAGGTCGCCCTCATATATGCTCGGATGACTGTTTCGGCCATGAGGATGTCACAATACGAAATTCGTCCTTTTTCGTGAAAAGTTGTGGGAGTGGCATTACACTGTTCGGCAATAAAACAAAGCTGATTATGAGGTTCTAAATATGAACGACAACTCGTAAAACTTTACACACACATCAGGCCGAGCAAATTTATCAATATTTTATACGTTAGTTGTGCAGCTTTTTTGAAATGGCTCGCCATGGCCCTCGAGAAATGTTAAAAAAAAGCAGCTCTGGTTGAGTGTTTCACCTCGCTTTTTGTAAATTTTATGGAGTACAGTGAACCCTCGGTTATCGCGGTTAATGGGGACCGAGACCACCCGCGAAAACTGAAAATCCGCGAAGTAGCGGCGCACCTTCAAAAATGCTTAAAAAAAATATACAATATATATAATAAATATATATATATATATATATATATATATATATATATATATATACGGGGAGAGAGAGAGTGAAATTCATGTTATAACAAAAAAAACAAATTATTATTAAAACGTATTATTTTTTTATTCCCCAGCCATTCTTTTAGTATTTATTTAATTACTCCGACTTTTACCTGCTGGTACGCCGTCCGGTGTGCCCTGTGAAATGAAAGGTGGCATTCTTTATTTATTTATTCATTTATTCATTCATAACTGACAGCCTCGCGCTCCGCTCGTGCCCGGGCAGAAGAGGTGCTCCAATTTGGCTTAACTGTGACACACGCCCGCCCTCCTCCCCCGGAGCTTCCATTCGGTTAAACTTAGGGGCCGCTTGGCACAGCCCGTGCCGGTGGAAGGTGCTCCTCTTCGGCTTACTGTGACGCGAGCATGCCCTCCTCCTCCGGAGCTTCCATTCGGTTAAACTTAGGGGCCGCTTGGAACCGCCCGTGCCCGGGGAAGGTGCTCCTCTACGGCTTAACTGCCACGCACGCCGGCCGGAGCTCTGGTACGGTCCGAACCGCGCGAAACGTCGCCACCGATCGTGTCCGGGGGAACGTGCTCTTCTTCGTCCACTCTCCTCTTCGCCCACGCTCTTCTTCGGCGCACGCCGGCCGTCTAACCGCTCCAGCGCCCCGTCGTGCCGCTCTGCGAAACTACAATGCCCCCGAATATTTTTTAGACCCGCGAAGCACTGAACCCGCGAAAGGTGAACCGCGAAGTAGCGAGGGTTCACTGTATGTATAAGACCAAGACCTACAAAAAAGTCTCTTGGAGCAATGAGCTAGGTTTTACAGGAAGTCGGCCATTTTGAATTTACTTAAAAGGGGGGGGGTCACCACAATGGACTTTGTGTAGAAATTATTATTGGGGCCCGAGCAGCGACCGCGGCGAGGTCCCTATTGTTTTTGTAGAAAACATTATTACTTTTATTATTATTATTATTATTATTATTAGGGCCTGAGCAGCGACCGCTGCGAAGTCCCTATTGTTTTTGTAGAAATTATTATTATTATTATTTTTCCGATTGTTCGATCGCATTTTTGACCCCCGAAACATGCACAAAAACTCACCAAACTTGGCAGTCTCATCGGGCATGGCGAAAAATTTGATATTTTAACGTCTAATATGAACAGGAAGTGAGTTATGAACTTTTGAAAGTCCGACTTTTGCCCTTTTTTGCATGTTTACAGGGGTCATTCTTTTGCACCCTGATCCTAAAGGCTTCATCTGATTGCCTTAAAATTCTGTCTGTAGCATCTGAAGACCTGGGACAAACACTGGGGCTAAAACTTTTTGTTTCCGAAATACTATATGACGGGGGCGGGGCTTCAAAGTTTTCACTTAAGATTTCCTTCGCCGCAATGGACAAAATGCTTAATAACTCTCCTTCACATGCTGCTAAAAATCCAAAACTTCACATGTACA
Source organism: Idiotropiscis lumnitzeri (assembly GCF_059441095.1). Classification (NCBI taxonomy): domain Eukaryota; kingdom Metazoa; phylum Chordata; class Actinopteri; order Syngnathiformes; family Syngnathidae; genus Idiotropiscis; species Idiotropiscis lumnitzeri. Next base: position 72,583 of record NW_028283651.1, read on the forward strand.
TAAAGAGTCTGTACCTGAAGACATCGATATGTTTATATTCAGTTATACACCTTGCGCCAATCAATATCATTTTTTACATTTTGACGTACTGCATGGTACCCTTTTAACGAATCCGATTGAAAATTGGCTAGAAAAGACTCAAGACATTGATCTTACTCTATCCCTATTTTTATGACTTTCCTTCAAAGGGCGTGGCTATTACGGTGCCGCAGAGTCTGATTATTCTCCGTGGCAACAAAAGTTCCTGCAAAATGATTCAGATGATCCATCTTCTGGAAATCTTTCACATTTGAGGATATTCAGGCCCTGAAGACGGCTGCCAACTTATTTTTGATCGCAGTGGTAGCGCCACCAACTGGTTAAAACAAATACAAATTATTTTCGTTGATGTTTTTCTCCGGGCAGGTGAACAAAATCTACCTTATATTTGCTCGGATGAGTGTTTAGGCCTTGAGCATGTCACAATACAAAAGTCTTTCGCCTTCTTCAGAGTGTCACATGATGCTGTCTTGTGACCCGACTTTATCAGCTGATGTTCCATGAGGGCGTGACTTACCTGTCACAAGAATGAAGGCAAGTCACGCCCCCCGCTGTCCGTTCACTCCGCCAAGATGCTGGTCCAGGTGGTAGAGAGGATGAAGGCTCCCTTGTCTCTGTTCATGGTTTTTATGCCTCGCTTGCAGATCTCAATGGCCTCTCTGATCCAGCGCTGTTGTTTGTTCTCTTCTGTGCGGATGACCCTGCCCTTCTCCCGGTCCATGATGTGGTTTTCCCTTTTGCAGTGGTCAGTGATTGCTGATTTGTAATGTTCATGTTGTGCTTGTTCTTTTACTGCTCTGATTTTTTCATTTTTTTGACAGGTAAGTCACACCCTCATGGAACATCAGCTGATAAAGACGGGTCTCAAGACACCATCATGCGACACTCTGAAGAAGGCGAAAGACTCGCCGAAACATGTCAGGTAAAAAATTAACCTAAAACATAATTGTCTGCTTTTAATGAATCAGTCAAATATCAATAATAAGAAGACAAAATGAACCTAATACAAATAAATGAATGCTTAATAACTCCCCTGCACATGCTCCTAAAAATCCAAACCTTCACCTGTAAATAAAACGTCCCGACCTGAAGACATCTTAATGTTATTATTTTGTTATACACACAGTGCCGCCAAGTGGAATCAAAAATTTTTTTTTATTTTAATTTTCACGTACTGCACGGTGCCCTTTTGACGAATCCGACTGAAAATTAGTCAGAAAAGACTCAAGACAATGATCTTACTCTCTGCCGAATTTTGTGACGTTTTGGCAAAAGGCGTGGCTATTAAGGTGCTGAAAAGTCCGATTGTACTCTGTGGCAACAAAAGCTCCGGCAACATGACTCAGATGATCCTATCTTCTCGAAGTTGTACACATTTGAGGATACTTCAGCCCTGAAGACATCTACCAACTTATTTTACATCGTAGTAGTAGCGCCACCAACTGGTAAAAGCTAATACAAGTTATTTTCTTGGATGTTTTTCTCCGTGCAACTCAACAAGGTCGCCCTCATATATGCTCGGATGACTGTTTCGGCCATGAGGATGTCACAATACGAAATTAGTCCTTTTTCGTGAAAAGTTGTGGGAGTGGCATTGCACTGTTCGGCAATAAAACAACGCTGATTATGAGGTTCTAAATATGAACGACAACTCGTGAAACTTTACACACACATCAGGCCGAGCAAATTTATCAATATTTTATACGTTAGTTGTGCAGCTTTTTTGAAATGGCTCGCCATGGCCCTCGAGAAATGTTTTAAAAAAAGCAGCTCTGGTTGAGTGTTTCACCTCGCTTTTTGTAAATTTTATGGAGTACAGTGAACCCTCGGTTATCGCGGTTAATGGGGACCGAGACCACCCGCGAAAACTGAAAATCCGCGAAGTAGCGGCGCACCTTCAAAAATGCTTAAAAAAAATATACAATATATATAATAATATATATATATATATATATATATATATATATATATATATATATATATATATATATATATATACGGGAAGAGAGAGAGTGAAATTCATGTTATAACAAAAAAAACTAATTATTATTAAAACGTATTATTTTTTTATTCCCCAGCCATTCTTTTTGTATTTATTTAATTACTCCGACTTTTACCTGCTGGTACGCCGTCCGGTGTGCCCTGTGAAATGAAAGGTGGCATTCTTTATTTATTTATTCATTTATTCATTCATAACTGACAGCCTCGCGCTCCGCTCGTGCCCGGGCAGAAGAGGTGCTCCAATTTGGCTTAACTGTGACACACGCCCGCCCTCCGCCCCCGGAGCTTCCATTCGGTTAAACTTAGGGGCCGCTTGGAACCGCCCGTGGTGCTCCTCTTCGGCTTACTGTGACGCGAGCATGCCCTCCTCCTCCGGAGCTTCCATTCGGTTAAACTTAGGGGCCGCTTGGAACCGCCCGTGCCCGGGGAAGGTGCTCCTCTTCGGCTTACTGTGACGCGAGCATGCCCTCCTCCTCCGGAGCTTCCATTCGGTTAAACTTAGGGGCCGCTTGGCACCGCCCGTGCCCGGGGAAGGTGCTCCTCTACGGCTTAACTGCCACGCACGCTGGCCGGAGCTCTGGTACGGTCCGAACCGCGCGAAACGTCGCCACCGATCGTGTCCGGGGGAACGTGCTCTTCTTCGTCCACTCTCCTCTTCGCCCACGCTCTTCTTCGGCGCACGCCGGCCGTCTAACCGCTCCAGCGCCCCGTCGTGCCGCTCGGCGAAACTACAATGCCCCCGAATATTTTTTAGACCCGCGAAGCACTGAACCCGCGTAAGGTGAACCGCGAAGTAGCGAGGGTTCACTGTATGTATAAGACCAAGACCTACAAAAAAGTCTCTTGGAGCAATGAGCTAGGTTTTACAGGAAGTCGGCCATTTTGAATTTACTTAAAAGTGGGCGGGTCACCACAATGGACTTTGTGTAGAAATTATTATTGGGGCCCGAGCAGCGACCGCGGCGAGGTCCCTATTGTTTTTGTAGAAAATATTATTACTTTTATTATTATTATTATTATTATTATTAGGGCCTGAGCAGCGACCGCTGCGAAGTCCCTATTGTTTTTGTAGAAATTATTATTATTATTATTTTTCCGATTGTTCGATCGCATTTTTGACCCCCGAAACATGCACAAAAACTCACCAAACTTGGCAGTCTCATCGGGCATGGCGAAAAATTTGATATTTTAACGTCTAATATGAACAGGAAGTGAGTTATGAAATTTTGAAAGTCCGACTTTTGCCCTTTTTTGCATGTTTACAGGGGTCATTCTTTTGCACCCTGTTCCTAAAGGCTTCATCTGATTGCCTTAAAATTCTGTCTGTAGCATCTGAAGACCTGGCACAAACACTGGGGCTAAAATTTTTTGTTTCCGAAATACTATATGACGGGGGCGGGGCATCAAAGTTTTCACTTAAGATTTCCTTCGCCGCAATGGACAAAATGCTTAATAACTCTCCTGCACATGCTGCTAAAAATCCAAAACTTCACATGTACATAAAGAGTCTGTACCTGAAGACATCGATATGTTTATATTCAGTTATACACCTTGCGCCAATCAATATCATTTTTTACATTTTGACGTACTGCATGGTACCCTTTTAACGAATCCGATTGAAAATTGGCTAGAAAAGACTCAAGACATTGATCTTACTCTATCCCTATTTTTATGACTTTCCTTCAAAGGGCGTGGCTATTACGGTGCCGCAGAGTCTGATTATTCTCCGTGGCAACAAAAGTTCCTGCAAAATGATTCAGATGATCCATCTTCTGGAAATCTTTCACATTTGAGGATATTCAGGCCCTGAAGACGGCTGCCAACTTATTTTTGATCGCAGTGGTAGCGCCACCAACTGGTTAAAACAAATACAAATTATTTTCGTTGATGTTTTTCTCCGGGCAGGTGAACAAAATCTACCTTATATTTGCTCGGATGAGTGTTTAGGCCTTGAGCATGTCACAATACAAAAGTCTTTCGCCTTCTTCAGAGTGTCACATGATGCTGTCTTGTGACCCGACTTTATCAGCTGATGTTCCATGAGGGCGTGACTTACCTGTCACAAGAATGAAGGCAAGTCACGCCCCCCGCTGTCCGTTCACTCCGCCAAGATGCTGGTCCAGGTGGTAGAGAGGATGAAGGCTCCCTTGTCTCTGTTCATGGTTTTTATGCCTCGCTTGCAGATCTCAATGGCCTCTCTGATCCAGCGCTGTTGTTTGTTCTCTTCTGTGCGGATGACCCTGCCCTTCTCCCGGTCCATGATGTGGTTTTCCCTTTTGCAGTGGTCAGTGATTGCTGATTTGTAATGTTCATGTTGTGCTTGTTCTTTTACTGCTCTGATTTTTTCATTTTTTTGACAGGTAAGTCACACCCTCATGGAACATCAGCTGATAAAGACGGGTCTCAAGACACCATCATGCGACACTCTGAAGAAGGCGAAAGACTCGCCGAAACATGTCAGGTAAAAAATTAACCTAAAACATAATTGTCTGCTTTTAATGAATCAGTCAAATATCAATAATAAGAAGACAAAATGAACCTAATACAAATAAATGAATGCTTAATAACTCCCCTGCACATGCTCCTAAAAATCCAAACCTTCACCTGTAAATAAAACGTCCCGACCTGAAGACATCTTAATGTTATTATTTTGTTATACACACAGTGCCGCCAAGTGGAATCAAAAATTTTTTTTTATTTTAATTTTCACGTACTGCACGGTGCCCTTTTGACGAATCCGACTGAAAATTAGTCAGAAAAGACTCAAGACAATGATCTTACTCTCTGCCGAATTTTGTGACGTTTTGGCAAAAGGCGTGGCTATTAAGGTGCTGAAAAGTCCGATTGTACTCTGTGGCAACAAAAGCTCCGGCAACATGACTCAGATGATCCTATCTTCTCGAAGTTGTACACATTTGAGGATACTTCAGCCCTGAAGACATCTACCAACTTATTTTACATCGTAGTAGTAGCGCCACCAACTGGTAAAAGCTAATACAAGTTATTTTCTTGGATGTTTTTCTCCGTGCAACTCAACAAGGTCGCCCTCATATATGCTCGGATGACTGTTTCGGCCATGAGGATGTCACAATACGAAATTAGTCCTTTTTCGTGAAAAGTTGTGGGAGTGGCATTGCACTGTTCGGCAATAAAACAACGCTGATTATGAGGTTCTAAATATGAACGACAACTCGTGAAACTTTACACACACATCAGGCCGAGCAAATTTATCAATATTTTATACGTTAGTTGTGCAGCTTTTTTGAAATGGCTCGCCATGGCCCTCGAGAAATGTTTTAAAAAAAGCAGCTCTGGTTGAGTGTTTCACCTCGCTTTTTGTAAATTTTATGGAGTACAGTGAACCCTCGGTTATCGCGGTTAATGGGGACCGAGACCACCCGCGAAAACTGAAAATCCGCGAAGTAGCGGCGCACCTTCAAAAATGCTTAAAAAAAATATACAATATATATAATAAATATATATATATATATATATATATATATATATATATATATATATATATATATATATATATACGGGAAGAGAGAGAGTGAAATTCATGTTATAACAAAAAAAACTAATTATTATTAAAACGTATTATTTTTTTATTCCCCAGCCATTCTTTTTGTATTTATTTAATTACTCCGACTTTTACCTGCTGGTACGCCGTCCGGTGTGCCCTGTGAAATGAAAGGTGGCATTCTTTATTTATTTATTCATTTATTCATTCATAACTGACAGCCTCGCGCTCCGCTCGTGCCCGGGCAGAAGAGGTGCTCCAATTTGGCTTAACTGTGACACACGCCCGCCCTCCGCCCCCGGAGCTTCCATTCGGTTAAACTTAGGGGCCGCTTGGAACCGCCCGTGGTGCTCCTCTTCGGCTTACTGTGACGCGAGCATGCCCTCCTCCTCCGGAGCTTCCATTCGGTTAAACTTAGGGGCCGCTTGGAACCGCCCGTGCCCGGGGAAGGTGCTCCTCTTCGGCTTACTGTGACGCGAGCATGCCCTCCTCCTCCGGAGCTTCCATTCGGTTAAACTTAGGGGCCGCTTGGCACCGCCCGTGCCCGGGGAAGGTGCTCCTCTACGGCTTAACTGCCACGCACGCTGGCCGGAGCTCTGGTACGGTCCGAACCGCGCGAAACGTCGCCACCGATCGTGTCCGGGGGAACGTGCTCTTCTTCGTCCACTCTCCTCTTCGCCCACGCTCTTCTTCGGCGCACGCCGGCCGTCTAACCGCTCCAGCGCCCCGTCGTGCCGCTCGGCGAAACTACAATGCCCCCGAATATTTTTTAGACCCGCGAAGCACTGAACCCGCGTAAGGTGAACCGCGAAGTAGCGAGGGTTCACTGTATGTATAAGACCAAGACCTACAAAAAAGTCTCTTGGAGCAATGAGCTAGGTTTTACAGGAAGTCGGCCATTTTGAATTTACTTAAAAGTGGGCGGGTCACCACAATGGACTTTGTGTAGAAATTATTATTGGGGCCCGAGCAGCGACCGCGGCGAGGTCCCTATTGTTTTTGTAGAAAATATTATTACTTTTATTATTATTATTATTATTATTATTAGGGCCTGAGCAGCGACCGCTGCGAAGTCCCTATTGTTTTTGTAGAAATTATTATTATTATTATTTTTCCGATTGTTCGATCGCATTTTTGACCCCCGAAACATGCACAAAAACTCACCAAACTTGGCAGTCTCATCGGGCATGGCGAAAAATTTGATATTTTAACGTCTAATATGAACAGGAAGTGAGTTATGAAATTTTGAAAGTCCGACTTTTGCCCTTTTTTGCATGTTTACAGGGGTCATTCTTTTGCACCCTGTTCCTAAAGGCTTCATCTGATTGCCTTAAAATTCTGTCTGTAGCATCTGAAGACCTGGCACAAACACTGGGGCTAAAATTTTTTGTTTCCGAAATACTATATGACGGGGGCGGGGCATCAAAGTTTTCACTTAAGATTTCCTTCGCCGCAATGGACAAAATGCTTAATAACTCTCCTGCACATGCTGCTAAAAATCCAAAACTTCACATGTACATAAAGAGTCTGTACCTGAAGACATCTATATGTTTATATTCAGTTATACACCTTGCGCCAATCAATATCATTTTTTACATTTTGACGTACTGCACGGTGCCCTTTTAACGAATCTGATTGAAAATTGGCTAGAAAAGACTCAAGACATTGATCTTACTCTATCCCTATTTTTGTGACTTTCCTTCGAAGGGCGTGGCTATTACGGTGCCGCAGAGTCTGATTATTCTCCGTGGCAACAAAAGTTCCTGCAAAATGATTCAGATGATCCATCTTCTCGAAATTTTTCACATTTGAGGATATTCAGGCCCTGAAGACGGCTGCCAACTTATTTTTGATCGCAGTGGTAGCGCCACCAACTGGTTAAAACAAATACAAATTATTTTCGTTGATTTTTTTCTCCGGGCAGGTTAACAAAATCTACCTTACATTTGCTCGGATGAGTGTTTAGGCCTTGAGGATGTCACAATACGAAAGTCTTTCGCCTTCTTCAGAGTGTCACATGATGGTGTCTTGTGGCCCGTCTTTATCAGCTGATGTTCCATGAGGGCGTGACTTACCTGTCACAAGAATGAAGGCAAGTCACGCCCCCCGCTGTCCGTTCACTCCGCCAAAATGCTGCTCCAGGTGGTAGAGAGGATGAAGGCTCCCTTGTCTCTGTTCATGGTTTTTATGCCTCGCTTGCAGATCTCAATGGCCTCTCTGATCCAGCGCTGTTGTTTGTTCTCTTCGGTGCGGATGACCCTGCCCTTCTCCCGGTCCATGATGTGGTTTTCCCTTTTGCAGTGGTCAGTGATTGCTGATTTGTAATGTTCATGTTGTGCTTGTTCTTTTACTGCTCTGATTTTTCATTTTTTTGACAGGTAAGTCACACCCTCATGGAACATCAGCTGATAAAGACGGGTCTCAAGACACCATCATGCGACACTCTGAAGAAGGCGAAAGACTCGCCGAAACATGTCAGGTAAAAAATTAACCTAAAACATAATTGTCTGCTTTTAATGAATCAGTCAAATATCAATAATAAGAAGACAAAATGAACCTAATACAAATAAATGAATGCTTAATAACTCCCCTGCACATGCTCCTAAAAATCCAAACCTTCACCTGTAAATAAAACGTCCCGACCTGAAGACATCTTAATGTTATTATTTTGTTATACACACAGTGCCGCCAAGTGGAATCAAAAATGTGTTTTTATTTTAATTTTCACGTACTGCACGGTGCCCTTTTGACGAATCCGACTGAAAATTAGTCAGAAAAGACTCAAGACAATGATCTTACTCTCTGCCGAATTTTGTGACGTTTTGGCAAAAGGCGTGGCTATTAAGGTGCTGAAAAGTCCGATTGTACTCTGTGGCAACAAAAGCTCCGGCAACATGACTCAGATGATCCTATCTTCTCGAAGTTGTACACATTTGAGGATACTTCAGCCCTGAAGACATCTACCAACTTATTTTGCATCGTAGTAGTAGCGCCACCAACTGGTAAAAGCTAATACAAGTTATTTTCTTGGATGTTTTTCTCCGTGCAACTCAACAAGGTCGCCCTCATATATGCTCGGATGACTGTTTCGGCCATGAGGATGTCACAATACGAAATTCGTGATTTTTCGTGAAAAGTTGTGGGAGTGGCATTGCACTGTTCGGCAATAAAACAAAGCTGATTATGAGGTTCTAAATATGAACGACATCTCGTAAAACTTTACACACACATCAGGCCGAGCAAATTTATCAATATTTTATACGTTAGTTGTGCAGCTTTTTTGAAATGGCTCGCCATGGCCCTCGAGAAATGTTAAAAAAAAGCAGCTCTGGTTGAGTGTTTCACCTCGCTTTTTGTAAATTTTATGGAGTACAGTGAACCCTCGGTTATCGCGGTTAATGGGGACCGAGACCACCCGCGAAAACTGAAAATCCGCGAAGTAGCGGCGCACCTTCAAAAATGCTTAAAAAAAATATACAATATATATAATAAATATATAAATATATATATATATATATATATATATATATACGGGGAGAGAGAGAGTGAAATTCATGTTATAACAAAAAAACCAAATTAATATTAAAACGTATTATTTTTTTATTCCCCAGCCATTCTTTTTGTATTTATTTAATTACTCCGACTTTTACCTGCTGGTACGCCGTCCGGTGTGCCCTGTGAAATGAAAGGTGGCATTCTTTATTTATTTATTCATTCATAACTGACAGCCTCGCGCTCCGCTCGTGCCCGGGCAGAAGAGGTGCTCCAATTTGGCTTAACTGTGACACACGCCCGTCCTCCTCCCCCGGAGATTCCATTCGGTTAAACTTAGGGGCCGCTTGGCACCGCCCGTGCCCGGGGAAGGTGCTCCTCTTTGGCTTACTGTGACGCGAGCATGCCCTCCTCCTCCGGAGCTTCCATTCGGTTAAACTTAGGGGCCGCTTGGCACCGCCCGTGCCCGGGGAAGGTGCTCCTCTACGGCTTAACTGCCACGCACGCTGGCCGGAGCTCTGGTACGGTCCGAACCGCGCGAAACGTCGCCACCGATCGTGTCCGGGGGAACGTGCTCTTCTTCGTCCACTCTCCTCTTCGCCCACGCTCTTCTTCGGCGCACGCCGGCCGTCTAACCGCTCCAGCGCCCCGTCGTGCCGCTCGGCGAAACTACAATGCCCCCGAATATTTTTTAGACCCGCGAAGCACTGAACCCGCGAAAGGTGAACCGCGAAGTAGCGAGGGTTCACTGTATGTATAAGACCAAGACCTACAAAAAAGTCTCTTGGAGCAATGAGCTAGGTTTTACAGGAAGTCGGCCATTTTGAATTTACTTAAAAGGGGGCGGGTCACCACAATGGACTTTGTGTAGAAATTATTATTGGGGCCCGAGCAGCGACGGCGGCGAGGTCCCTATTGTTTTTCTAGAAATTGTTATTAGGGCCCGAGCTGCGACGGCTGCGAGGTCCCTATTGTTTTTGTAGAAAATATTATTACTTTTATTATTATTATTATTATTATTATTAGGGCCTGAGCAGCGACCGCTGCGAAGTCCCTATTGTTTTTGTAGAAATTATTATTATTATTATTTTTCCGATTGTTCGATCGCATTTTTGACCCCCGAAACATGCACAAAAACTCACCAAACTTGGCAGTCTCATCGGGCATGGCGAAAAATTTGATATTTTAACGTCTAATATGAACAGGAAGTGAGTTATGAATTTTTGAAAGTCCGACTTTTGCCCTTTTTTGCATGTTTACAGGGGTCATTCTTTTGCACCCTGATCCTAAAGGCTTCATCTGATTGCCTTAAAATTCTGTCTGTAGCATCTGAAGACCTGGCACAAACACTGGGGCTAAAATTTTTTGTTTCCGAAATACTATATGACGGGGGCGGGGCATCAAAGTTTTCACTTAAGATTTCCTTCGCCGCAATGGACAAAATGCTTAATAACTCTCCTGCACATGCTGCTAAAAATCCAAAACTTCACATGTACATAAAGAGTCTGGACCTGAAGACATCTATATGTTTATATTCAGTTATACACCTTGCGCCAATCAATATCATTTTTTACATTTTGACGTACTGCACGGTGCCCTTTTAACGAATCTGATTGAAAATTGGCTAGAAAAGACTCAAGACATTGATCTTACTCTATGCCTATTTTTGTGACTTTCCTTCGAAGGGCGTGGGTATTACGGTGCCGCAGAGTCTGATTATTCTCCGTGGCAACAAAAGTTCCTGCAAAATGATTCAGATGATCCATCTTCTCGAAATTTTTCACATTTGAGGATATTCAGGCCCTGAAGACGGCTGCCAACTTATTTTTGATCGCAGTGGTAGCACCACCAACTGGTTAAAACAAATACAAATTATTTTCGTTGATTTTTTTCTCCGGGCAGGTTAACAAAATCTACCTTACATTTTCTCGGATGAGTGTTTAGGCCTTGAGGATGTCACAATACGAAAGTCTTTCGCCTTCTTCAGAGTGTCACATGATGGTGTCTTGTGGCCCGTCTTTATCAGCTGATGTTCCATGAGGGCGTGACTTACCTGTCACAAGAACGAAGGCAAGTCACGCCCCCCGCTGTCCGTTCACTCCGCCAAAATGCTGCTCCAGGTGGTAGAGAGGATGAAGGTTCCCTTGTCTCTGTTCATGGTTTTTATGCCTCGCTTGCAGATCTCAATGGCCTCTCTGATCCAGCGCTGTTGTTTGTTCTCTTCTGTGCGGATGACCCTGCCCTTCTCCCGGTCCATGATGTGGTTTTCCCTTTTGCAGTGGTCAGTGATTGCTGATTTGTAATGTTCATGTTGTGCTTGTTCTTTTACTGCTCTGATTTTTTAATTTTTTTGACAGGTAAGTCACACCCTCATGGAACATCAGCTGATAAAGACTGGTCTCAAGACACCATCATGCGACACTCTGAAGAAGGCGAAAGACTCGCCGAAACATGTCAGGTAAAAAATTAACCTAAAACATAAATGTCTGCTTTTAATGAATCAGTCAAATATCAATAATAAGAAGACAAAATGAACCTAATACAAATAAATGAATGCTTAATAACTCCCCTGCACATGCTCCTAAAAATCCAAACCTTCACCTGTAAATAAAACGTCCCGACCTGAAGACATCTTAATGTTATTATTTTGTTATACACACAGTGCCGCCAAGTGGAATCAAAAATTTGTTTTTATTTTAATTTTCACGTACTGCACGGTGCCCTTTTGACGAATCCGACTGAAAATTAGTCAGAAAAGACTCAAGACAATGATCTTACTCTCTGCCGAATTTTGTGACGTTTTGGCAAAAGGCGTGGCTATTAAGGTGCTGAAAAGTCCGATTGTACTTTGTGGCAACAAAAGCTCCGGCAACATGACTCAGATGATCCTATCTTCTCGAAGTTGTACACATTTGAGGATACTTCAGCCCTGAAGACATCTACCAACTTATTTTACATCGTAGTAGTAGCGCCACCAACTGGTAAAAGCTAATACAAGTTATTTTCTTGGATGTTTTTCTCCGTGCAACTCAACATGGTCGCCCTCATATATGCTCGGATGACTGTTTCGGCCATGAGGATGTCACAATACGAAATTCATGATTTTTCGTGAAAAGTTGTGGGAGTGGCATTGCACTGTTCGGCAATAAAACAAAGCTGATTATGAGGTTCTAAATATGAACGACAACTCGTAAAACTTTACACACACATCAGGCCGAGCAAATTTATCAATATTTTATAAGTTAGTTGTGCAGCTTTTTTGAAATGGCTCGCCATGGCCCTCGAGAAATGTTAAAAAAAAGCAGCTCTGGTTGAGTGTTTCACCTCGCTTTTTGTAAATTTTATGGAGTACAGTGAACCCTCGGTTATCGCGGTTAATGGGGACCGAGACCACCCGCGAAAACTGAAAATCCGCGAAGTAGCGGCGCACCTTCAAAAATGCTTAAAAAAAATATACAATATATATAATAAATATATATATATATATATATATATATATATATATATATATATATACGGGGAGAGAGAGAGTGAAATTCATTTTAGAACAAAAAAACCAAATTATTATTAAAACGTATTATTTTTTTATTCCCCAGCCATTCTTTTTGTATTTATTTAATTACTCCGACTTTTACCTGCTGGTACGCCGTCCGGTGTGCCCTGTGAAATGAAAGGTGGCATTCTTTATTTATTTATTCATTTATTCATTCATAACTGACAGCCTCGCGCTCCGCTCGTGCCCGGGCGGAAGAGGTGCTCCAATTCGGCTTAACTGTGACACACGCCCGCCCTCCTCCCCCGGAACTTCCATTCGGTTAAACTTAGGGGCCGCTTGGCACCGCCCGTGCCCGGGGAAGGTGCTCCTCTTCGGCTTACTGTGACGCGAGCATGCCCTCCTCCTCCGGAGCTTCCATTCAGTTAAACTTAGGGGCCGCTTGGAACCGCCCGTGCCCGGGGAAGGTGCTCCTCTTCGGCTTACTGTGACGCGAGCATGCCCTCCTCCTCCGGAGCTTCCATTCGGTTAAACTTAGGGGCCGCTTGGAACCGCCCGTGCCCGGGGAAGGTGCTCCTCTTCGGCTTACTGTGACGCGAGCATGCCCTCCTCCTCCGGAGCTTCCATTCGGTTAAACTTAGGGGCCGCTTGGCACCGCCCGTGCCCGGGGAAGGTGCTCCTCTACGGCTTAACTGCCACGCACGCCGGCCGGAGCTCTGGTACGGTCCGAACCGCGCGAAACGTCGCCACCGATCGTGTCCGGGAGAACGTGCTCTTCTTCGTCCACTCTCCTCTTCGCCCACGCTCTTCTTCGGCGCACGCCGGCCGTCTAACCGCTCCAGCGCCCCGTCGTGCCGCTCGGCGAAACTACAATGCCCCCGAATATTTTTTAGACCCGCGAAGCACTGAACCCGCGAAAGGTGAACCGCGAAGTAGCGAGGGTTCACTGTATGTATAAGACCAAGACCTACAAAAAAGTCTCTTGGAGCAATGAGCTAGGTTTTACAGGAAGTCGGCCATTTTGAATTTACTTAAAAGGGGGCGAGTCACCACAATGGACTTTGTGTAGAAATTATTATTGGGGCCCGAGCAGCGACGGCGGCGAGGTCCCTATTGTTTTTGTAGAAATTATTATTAGGGCCTGAGCAGCGACCGCTACGAGGTCCCCATTGTTTTTGTGGAAATTATTATTATTTTTATTATTATTATTATTAGGGCCCGAGCAGTGACCGCTGCGAGGTCCCTATTGTTTTTCTAGAAATTGTTATTAGGGCCCGAGCTGCGACGGTATATATAGGTCCCTATTGTTTTTGTAGAAAATATTATTACTTTTATTATTATTAATATTATTATTATTATTATTAGGGCCTGAGCAGCGACCGCTGCGAAGTCCCTATTGTTTTTGTAGAAATTATTATTATTATTATTTTTCCGATTGTTCGATCGCATTTTTGACCCCCGAAACATGCACAAAAACTCACCAAACTTGGCAGTCTCATCGGGCATGGCGAAAAATTTGATATTTTAACGTCTAATATGAACAGGAAGTGAGTTATGAATTTTTGAAAGTCCGACTTTTGCCCTTTTTTGCATGTTTACAGGGGTCATTCTTTTGCACCCTGATCCTAAAGGCTTCATCTGATTGCCTTAAAATTAAAGGCAATTAAAATTCTGTCTGTAGCATCTGAAGACCTGGGACAAACACTGGGGCTAAAATTTTTTGTTTCCGAAATACTATATGACGGGGGCGGGGCTTCAAAGTTTTCACTTAAGATTTCCTTCGCCGCAATGGACAAAATGCTTAATAACTCTCCTGCACATGCTGCTAAAAATCCAAAACTTCACATGTACATAAAAAGTCTGTACCTGAAGACATCTATATGTTTATATTCAGTTATACACCTTGCGCCAATCAATATCATTTTTTACATTTTGACGTATTGCACGGTGCCCTTTTAACGAATCTGATTGAAAATTGGCTAGAAAAGACTCAAGACATTGATCTTACTCTATCCCTATTTTTGTGATTTTCCTTCGAAGGGCGTGGCTATTACGGTGCCGCAGAGTCTGATTATTCTCCGTGGCAACAAAAGTTCCTGCAAAATGATTCAGATGATCCATCTTCTCGAAATTTTTCACATTTGAGGATATTCAGGCCCTGAAGACGGCTGCCAACTTATTTTTGATCGCAGTGGTAGCGCCACCAACTGGTTAAAACAAATACAAATTATTTTCGTTGATGTTTTTCTCCGGGCAGGTGAACAAAATCTACCTTATATTTGCTCGGATGACTGTTTCGGCCATGAGGATGTCACAATACGAAATTCGTCCTTTTTCGTGAAAAGTTGTGGGAGTGGCATTGCACTGTTCGGCAATAAAACAAAGCTGATTATGAGGTTCTAAATATGAACGACAACTCGTAAAACTTTACACACACATCAGGCCGAGCAAATTTATCAATATTTTATACGTTAGTTGTGCAGCTTTTTTGAAATGGCTCGCCATGGCCCTCGAGAAATGTTAAAAAAAGCAGCTCTGGTTGAGTGTTTCACCTCGCTTTTTGTAAATTTTATGGAGTACAGTGAACCCTCGGTTATCGCGGTTAACGGGGACCGAGACCACCCGCGAAAACTGAAAATCCGCGAAGTAGCGGCGCACCTTCAAAAATGCTTAAAAAAAATAAACAATATATATAATAAATATATATATATTTATATATATATATATATATATATATATATATATATATATACGGGGAGAGAGAGAGTGAAATTCATGTTATAACAAAAAAACCAAATTATTATTAAAACGTATTATTTTTTTATTCCCCAGCCATTCTTTTAGTATTTATTTAATTACTCCGACTTTTACCTGCTGGTACGCCGTCCGGTGTGCCCTGTGAAATGAAAGGTGGCATTCTTTATTTATTTATTCATTTATTCATTCATAACTGACAGCCTCGCGCTCCGCTCGTGCCCGGGCAGAAGAGGTGCTCCAATTTGGCTTAACTGTGACACACGCCCGCCCTCCGCCCCCGGAGCTTCCATTCGGTTAAACTTAGGGGCCGCTTGGAACCGCCCGTGCCCGGGGAAGGTGCTCCTCTTCGGCTTATTGTGACGCGAGCATGCCCTCCTCCTCCGGAGCTTCCATTCGGTTAAACTTAGGGGCCGCTTGGCACCGCCCGTGCCCGGGGAAGGTGCTCCTCTACGGCTTAACTGCCACGCACGCTGGCCGGAGCTCTGGTACGGTCCGAACCGCGCGAAACGTCGCCACCGATCGTGTCCGGGAGAACGTGCTCTTCTTCGTCCACTCTCCTCTTCGCCCACGCTCTTCTTCGGCGCACGCCGGCCGTCTAACCGCTCCAGCGCCCCGTCGTGCCGCTCGGCGAAACTACAATGCCCCCGAATATTTTTTAGACCCGCGAAGCACTGAACCCGCGAAAGGTGAACCGCGAAGTAGCGAGGGTTCACTGTATGTATAAGACCAAGACCTACAAAAAAGTCTCTTGGAGCAATGAGCTAGGTTTTACAGGAAGTCGGCCATTTTGAATTTACTTAAAAGGTGGCGGGTCACCACAATGGACTTTGTGTAGAAATTATTATTGGGGCCCGAGCCGCGACCGCGGCGAGGTCCCTATTGTTTTTGTAGAAAATATTATTACTTTTATTATTATTATTATTATTATTATTAGGGCCTGAGCAGCGACCGCTGCGAAGTCCCTATTGTTTTTGTAGAAATTATTATTATTATTATTTTTCCGATTGTTCGATCGCATTTTTGACCCCCGAAACATGCACAAAAACTCACCAAACTTGGCAGTCTCATCGGGCATGGCGAAAAATTTGATATTTTAACGTCTAATATGAACAGGAAGTGAGTTATGAATTTTTGAAAGTCCGACTTTTGCCCTTTTTTGCATGTTTACAGGGGTCATTCTTTTGCACCCTGATCCTAAAGGCTTCATCTGATTGCCTTAAAATTCTGTCTGTAGCATCTGAAGACCTGGGACAAACACTGGGGCTAAAATTTTTTGTTTCCGAAATACTATATGACGGGGGCGGGTCTTCAAAGTTTTCACTTAAGATTTCCTTCGCCGCAATGGACAAAATGCTTAATAACTCTCCTGCACATGCTGCTAAAAATCCAAAACTTCACATGTACATAAAAAGTCTGTACCTGAAGACATCTATATGTTTATATTCAGTTATACACCTTGCGCCAATCAATATCTATTTTTACATTTTGACGT
The DNA here is from genome assembly GCF_059441095.1 of Idiotropiscis lumnitzeri. Classification (NCBI taxonomy): domain Eukaryota; kingdom Metazoa; phylum Chordata; class Actinopteri; order Syngnathiformes; family Syngnathidae; genus Idiotropiscis; species Idiotropiscis lumnitzeri. The sequence continues at coordinate 89,377 of NW_028283651.1, forward strand.
ACTGCACGGTGCCCTTTTAACGAATCTGATTGAAAATTGGCTAGAAAAGACTCAAGACATTGATCTTACTCTATCCCTATTTTTGTGACTTTCCTTCGAAGGGCGTGGCTATTACGGTGCCGCAGAGTCTGATTATTCTCCGTGGCAACAAAAGTTCCTGCAAAATGATTCAGATGATCCATCTTCTCGAAATTTTTCACATTTGAGGATATTCAGGCCCTGAAGACGGCTGCCAACTTATTTTTGATCGCAGTGGTAGCGCCACCAACTGGTTAAAACAAATACAAATTATTTTCGTTGATGTTTTTCTCCGGGCAGGTGAACAAAATCTACCTTATATTTGCTCGGATGAGTGTTTAGGCCTTGAGCATGTCACAATACGAAAGTCTTTCGCCTTCTTCAGAGTGTCACATGATGCTGTCTTGTGTCCCGTCTTTATCAGCTGATGTTCCATGAGGGCGTGACTTACCTGTCACAAGAATGAAGGCAAGTCACGCCCCCCGCTGTCCGTTCACTCCGCCAAGATGCTGGTCCAGGTGGTAGAGAGGATGAAGGCTCCCTTGTCTCTGTTCATGGTTTTTATGCCTCGCTTGCAGATCTCAATGGCCTCTCTGATCCAGCGCTGTTGTTTGTTCTCTTCTGTGCGGATGACCCTGCCCTTCTCCCGGTCCATGATGTGGTTTTCCCTTTTGCAGTGGTCAGTGATTGCTGATTTGTAATGTTCATGTTGTGCTTGTTCTTTTACTGCTCTGATTTTTTTCATTTTTTTGACAGGTAAGTCACACCCTCATGGAACATCAGCTCAAGACACCATCATGCGACACTCTGAAGAAGGCGAAAGACTCGCCGAAACATGTCAGGTAAAAAATTAACCTAAAACATAATTGTCTGCTTTTAATGAATCAGTCAAATATCAATAATAAGAAGACAAAATGAACCTAATACAAATAAATGAATGCTTAATAACTCCCCTGCACATGCTCCTAAAAATCCAAACCTTCACCTGTAAATAAAACGTCCCGACCTGAAGACATCGTAATGTTATTATTTTGTTATACACACAGTGCCGCCAAGTGGAATCAAAAATTTGTTTTTATTTTAATTTTCACGTACTGCACGGTGCCCTTTTGACGAATCCGACTGAAAATTAGTCAGAAAAGACTCAAGACAATGATCTTACTCTCTGCCGAATTTTGTGACGTTTTGGCAAAAGGCGTGGCTATTAAGGTGCTGAAAAGTCCGATTGTACTCTGTGGCAACAAAAGCTCCGGCAACATGACTCAGATGATCCTATCTTCTCGAAGTTGTACACATTTGAGGATACTTCAGCCCTGAAGACATCTACCAACTTATTTTACATCGTAGTAGTAGCGCCACCAACTGGTAAAAGCTAATACAAGTTATTTTCTTGGATGTTTTTCTCCGTGCAACTCAACAAGGTCGCCCTCATATATGCTCGGATGACTGTTTCGGCCATGAGGATGTCACAATACGAAATTCGTGATTTTTCGTGAAAAGTTGTGGGAGTGGCATTGCACTGTTCGGCAATAAAACAAAGCTGATTATGAGGTTCTAAATATGAACGACAACTCGTAAAACTTTACACACACATCAGGCCGAGCAAATTTATCAATATTTTATACGTTAGTTGTGCAGCTTTTTTTAAATGGCTCGCCATGGCCCTCGAGAAATGTTAAAAAAAAAGCAGCTCTGGTTGAGTGTTTCACCTCGCTTTTTGTAAATTTTATGGAGTACAGTGAACCCTCGGTTATCGCGGTTAATGGGGACCGAGACCATCCGCGAAAACTGAAAATCCGCGAAGTAGCGGCGCACCTTCAAAAATGCTTAAAAAAAATATACAATATATATAATAAATATATAAATTTTTATATATATATATATATATATATATATATATATATATATATATATATATATATATATATATATATACGGGGAGAGAGAGAGTGAAATTCATGTTATAACAAAAAAAACAAATTATTATTAAAACGTATTATTTTTTTATTCCCCAGCCATTCTTTTTGTATTTATTTAATTACTCCGACTTTTACCTGCTGGTACGCCGTCCGGTGTGCCCTGTGAAATGAAAGGTGGCATTCTTTATTTATTTATTCATTTATTCATTCATAACTGACAGCCTCGCGCTCCGCTCGTGCCCGGGCAGAAGAGGTGCTCCAATTTGGCTTAACTGTGACACACGCCCGTCCTCCTCCCCCGGAGCTTCCATTCGGTTAAACTTAGGGGCCGCTTGGCACCGCCCGTGCCCGGGGAAGGTGCTCCTCTTCGGCTTACTGTGACGCGAGCATGCCCTCCTCCTCCGGAGCTTCCATTCGGTTAAACTTAGGGGCCGCTTGGAACCGCCCGTGCCCGGGGAAGGTGCTCCTCTTCGGCTTACTGTGACGCGAGCATGCCCTCCTCCTCCGGAGCTTCCATTCGGTTAAACTTAGGGGCCGCTTGGCACCGCCCGTGCCCGGGGAAGGTGCTCCTCTACGGCTTAACTGCCACGCACGCTGGCCGGAGCTCTGGTACGGTCCGAACCGCGCGAAACGTCGCCACCGATCGTGTCCGGGGGAACGTGCTCTTCTTCGTCCACTCTCCTCTTCGCCCACGCTCTTCTTCGGCGCACGCCGGCCGTCTAACCGCTCCAGCGCCCCGTCGTGCCGCTCGGCGAAACTACAATGCCCCCGAATATTTTTTAGACCCGCGAAGCACTGAACCCGCGAAAGGTGAACCGCGAAGTAGCGAGGGTTCACTGTATGTATAAGACCAAGACCTACAAAAAAGTCTCTTGGAGCAATGAGCTAGGTTTTACAGGAAGTCGGCCATTTTGAATTTACTTAAAAGGGGGCGGGTCACCACAATGGACTTTGTGTAGAAATTATTATTGGGGCCCGAGCAGCGACCGCGGCGAGGTCCCTATTGTTTTTGTAGAAAATATTATTACTTTTATTATTATTATTATTATTATTATTATTAGGGCCTGAGCAGCGACCGCTGCGAAGTCCCTATTGTTTTTGTAGAAATTATTATTATTATTATTTTTCCGATTGTTCGATCGCATTTTTGACCCCCGAAACATGCACAAAAACTCACCAAACTTGGCAGTCTCATCGGGCATGGTGAAAAATTTGATATTTTAACGTCTCATATGAACAGGAAGTGAGTTATGAATTTTTGAAAGTCCGACTTTTGCCCTTTTTTGCATGTTTACAGGGGTCATTCTTTTGCACCCTGATCCTAAAGGCTTCATCTGATTGCCTTAAAATTCTGTCTGTAGCATCTGAAGACCTGGGACAAACACTGGGGCTAAAATTTTTTGTTTCCGAAATACTATATGACGGGGGCGGGGCATCAAAGTTTTCACTTAAGATTTCCTTCGCCGCAATGGACAAAATGCTTAATAACTCTCCTGCACATGCTGCTACAAATCCAAAACTTCACATGTACATAAAGAGTCTGTACCTGAAGACATCTATATGTTTATATTCAGTTATACACCTTGCGCCAATCAATATCATTTTTTACATTTTGACGTACTGCACGGTGCCCTTTTAACGAATCTGATTGAAAATTGGCTAGAAAAGACTCAAGACATTGATCTTACTCTATCCCTATTTTTGTGACTTTCCTTCGAAGGGCGTGGCTATTACGGTGCCGCAGAGTCTGATTATTCTCTGTGGCAACAAAAGTTCCTGCAAAATGATTCAGATGATCCATCTTCTCGAAATTTTTCACATTTGAGGATATTCAGGCCCTGAAGACGGCTGCCAACTTATTTTTGATCGCAGTGGTAGCGCCACCAACTGGTTAAAACAAATACAAATTATTTTCGTTGATGTTTTTCTCCGGGCATGTTAACAAAATCTACCTTATATTTGCTCGGATGAGTGTTTCGGCCTTGAGCATGTCACAATACGAAAGTCTTTCGCCTTCTTCAGAGTGTCACATGATGGTGTCTTGTGACCCGTCTTTATCAGCTGATGTTCCATGAGGGCGTGACTTACCTGTCACAAGAATGAAGGCAAGTCACGCCCCCCGCTGTCCGTTCACTCCGCCAAGATGCTGGTCCAGGTGGTAGAGAGGATGAAGGCTCCCTTGTCTCTGTTCATGGTTTTTATGCCTCGCTTGCAGATCTCAATGGCCTCTCTGATCCAGCGCTGTTGTTTGTTCTCTTCTGTGCGGATGACCCTGCCCTTCTCCCGGTCCATGATGTGGTTTTCCCTTTTGCAGTGGTCAGTGATTGCTGATTTGTAATGTTCATGTTGTGCTTGTTCTTTTACTGCTCTGATTTTTTTCATTTTTTTGACAGGTAAGTCACACCCTCATGGAACATCAGCTCAAGACACCATCATGCGACACTCTGAAGAAGGCGAAAGACTCGCCGAAACATGTCAGGTAAAAAATTAACCTAAAACATAATTGTCTGCTTTTAATGAATCAGTCAAATATCAATAATAAGAAGACAAAATGAACCTAATACAAATAAATGAATGCTTAATAACTCCCCTGCACATGCTCCTAAAAATCCAAACCTTCACCTGTAAATAAAACGTCCCGACCTGAAGACATCTTAATGTTATTATTTTGTTATACACACAGTGCCGCCAAGTGGAATCAAAAATTTGTTTTTATTTTAATTTTCACGTACTGCACGGTGCCCTTTTGACGAATCCGACTGAAAATGAGTCAGAAAAGATTCAAGACAATGATCTTACTCTGCCGAATTTTGTGACGTTTTGGCAAAAGGCGTGGCTATTACGGTGCTGAAAAGTCCGATTGTACTCCGTGGCAACAAAAGCTCCAGCAACATGACTCAGATGATCCTATCTTCTCGAAGTTGTACACATTTGAGGATACTTCAGCCCTGAAGACATCTACCAACTTATTTTTCATCGTAGTAGTAGCGCCACCAACTGGTAAAAGCTAATACAAGTTATTTTCTTGGATGTTTTTCTCCGTGCAACTCAACAAGGTCGCCCTCATATATGCTCGGATGACTGTTTCGGCCATGAGGATGTCACAATACGAAATTCGTGATTTTTCGTGAAAAGTTGTGGGAGTGGCATTGCACTGTTCGGCAATAAAACAACGCTAATTATGAGGTTCTAAATATGAACGACAACTCGTGAAACTTTACACACACATCAGGCCGAGCAAATTTATCAATATTTTATACGTTAGTTGTGCAGCTTTTTTGAAATGGCTCGCCATGGCCCTCGAGAAATGTTCAAAAAAGCAGCCCTGGTTGAGTGTTTCACCTCGCTTTTTGTAAATTTTATGGAGTACAGTGAACCCTCGGTTATTGCGGTTAATGGGGACCGAGACCACCCGCAAAAACTGAAAATCCGCGAAGTAGCGGCGCACCTTCAAAAATGCTTAAAAAAAATATACAATATATATAATAAATATATAAATATATATATCTATATATATATATATATATATAGATATATATAGATATATATATATATATATACGGGGAGAGAGAGAGTGAAATTCATGTTATAACAAAAAAACCAAATTATTATTAAAACGTATTATTTTTTTATTCCCCAGCCATTCTTTTTGTATTTATTTAATTACTCCGACTTTTACCTGCTGGTACGCCGTCCGGTGTGCCCTGTGAAATGAAAGGTGGCATTCTTTATTTATTTATTCATTTATTCATTCATAACTGACAGCCTCGCGCTCCGCTCGTGCCCGGGCAGAAGAGGTGCTCCAATTCGGCTTAACTGTGACACACGCCCGCCCTCCTCCCCCGGAGCTTCCATTCGGTTAAACTTAGGGGCCGCTTGGCACCGCCGTGCCCGGGGAAGGTGCTCCTCTTCGGCTTACTGTGACGCGAGCATGCCCTCCTCCTCCGGAGCTTCCATTCGGTTAAACTTAGGGGCCGCTTGGAACCGCCCGTGCCCGGGGAAGGTGCTTCTCTTCGGCTTACTGTGACGCGAGCATGCCCTCCTCCTCCGGAGCTTCCATTCGGTTAAACTTAGGGGCCGCTTGGAACCGCCCGTGCCCGGGGAAGGTGCTCCTCTTCGGCTTACTGTGACGCGAACATGCCCTCCTCCTCCGGAGCTTCCATTCGGTTAAACTTAGGGGCCGCTTGGCACCGCCCGTGCCCGGGGAAGGTGCTCCTCTACGGCTTAACTGCCACGCACGCCGGCCGGAGCTCTGGTACGGTCCGAACCGCGCGAAACGTCGCCACCGATCGTGTCCGGGGGAACGTGCTCTTCTTCGTCCACTCTCCTCTTCGCCCACGCTCTTCTTCGGCGCACGCCGGCCGTCTAACCGCTCCAGCGCCCCGTCGTGCCGCTTGGCGAAACTACAATGCCCCCGAATATTTTTTAGACCCGCGAAGCACTGAACCCGCGAAAGGTGAACCGCGAAGTAGCGAGGGTTCACTGTATGTATAAGACCAAGACCTACAAAAAAGTCTCTTGGAGCAATGAGCTAGGTTTTACAGGAAGTCGGCCATTTTGAATTTACTTAAAAGGGGGCGGGTCACCACAATGGACTTTGTGTAGAAATTATTATTGGGGCCCGAGCAGCGACCGCGGCGAGGTCCCTATTGTTTTTGTCGAAAATATTATTACTTTTATTATTATTATTATTATTATTATTATTAGGGCCTGAGCAGCGACCGCTGCGAAGTCCCTATTGTTTTTGTAGAAATTAGTATTATTATTATTTTTCCGATTGTTCGATCGCATTTTTGACCCCCGAAACATGCACAAAAACTCACCAAACTTGGCAGTCTCATCGGGCATGGCGAAAAATTTTATATTTTGTAACGTCTAATATGAACAGGAAGTGAGTTATGAATTTTTGAAAGTCCGACTTTTGCCCTTTTTTGCATGTTTACAGGGGTCATTCTTTTGCACCCTGATCCTAAAGGCTTCATCTGATTGCCTTAAAGTTCTGTCTGGAGCATCTTAAGACCTGGGACAAACACTGGGGCTAAAATTTTTTGTTTCCGAAATACTATATGACGGGGGCGGGGCTTCAAAGTTTTCACTTAAGATTTCCTTCGCCGCAATGGACAAAATGCTTAATAACTCTCCTGCACATGCTGCTAAAAATCCAAAACTTCACATGTACATAAAGAGTCGGTATCTGAAGACATCTATATGTTTATATTCAGTTATACACCTTGCGCCAATCAATATCAATTTTTACATTTTGACGTACTGCACGGTGCCCTTTTAACGAATCCGATTGAAAATTGGCTAGAAAAGACTCAAGACATTGATCTTACTCTATCCCTATTTTTACGACTTTCCTTCAAAGGGCGTGGCTATTACGGTGCCGCAGAGTCTGATTATTCTCCGTGGCAACAAAAGTTCCTGCAAAATGATTCAGATGATCCATCTTCTGGAAATCTTTCACATTTGAGGATATTCAGGCCCTGAAGACGGCTGCCAACTTATTTTTGATCGCAGTGGTAGTGCCACCAACTGGTTAAAACAAATACAAATTATTTTCGTTGATGTTTTTCTCCGGGCAGGTGAACAAAATCTACCTTATATTTGCTCGGATGAGTGTTTAGGCCTTGAGCATGTCACAATACGAAAGTCTTTCGCCTTCTTCAGAGTGTCACATGATGCTGTCTTGTGACCCGTCTTTATCAGCTGATGTTCCATGAGGGCGTGACTTACCTGTCACAAGAATGAAGGCAAGTCACGCCCCCCGCTGTCCGTTCACTCCGCCAAGATGCTGGTCCAGGTGGTAGAGAGGATGAAGGCTCCCTTGTCTCTGTTCATGGTTTTTATGCCTCGCTTGCAGATCTCAATGGCCTCTCTGATCCAGCGCTGTTGTTTGTTCTCTTCTGTGCGGATGACCCTGCCCTTCGCCCGGTCCATGATGTGGTTTTCCCTTTTGCAGTGGTCAGTGATTGCTGATTTGTAATGTTCATGTTGTGCTTGTTCTTTTACTGCTCTGATTTTTTCATTTTTTTGACAGGTAAGTCACACCCTCATGGAACATCAGCTCAAGACACCATCATGCGACACTCTGAAGAAGGCGAAAGACTCGCCGAAACATGTCAGGTAAAAAATTAACCTAAAACATAATTGTCTGCTTTTAATGAATCAGTCAAATATCAATAATAAGAAGACAAAATGAACCTAATACAAATAAATGAATGCTTAATAACTCCCCTGCACATGCTCCTAAAAATCCAAACCTTCACCTGTAAATAAAACGTCCCGACCTGAAGACATCTTAATGTTATTATTTTGTTATACACACAGTGCCGCCAAGTGGAATCAAAAATTTGTTTTTATTTTAATTTTCACGTACTGCACGGTGCCCTTTTGACGAATCCGACTGAAAATGAGTCAGAAAAGATTCAAGACAATGATCTTACTCTCTGCCGAATTTTGTGACGTTTTGGCAAAAGGCGTGGCTATTAAGGTGCTGAAAAGTCCGATTGTACTCTGTGGCAACAAAAGCTCCGGCAACATGACTCAGATGATCCTATCTTCTCGAAGTTGTACACATTTGAGGATACTTCAGCCCTGAAGACATCTACCAACTTATTTTACATCGTAGTAGTAGCGCCACCAACTGGTAAAAGCTAATACAAGTTATTTTCTTGGATGTTTTTCTCCGTGCAACTCAACAAGGTCGCCCTCATATATGCTCGGATGACTGTTTCGGCCATGAGGATGTCACAATACGAAATTCGTCCTTTTTCATGAAAAGTTGTGGGAGTGGCATTGCACTGTTCGGCAATAAAACAAAGCTGATTATGAGGTTCTAAATATGAACGACAACTTGTAAAACTTTACACACACATCAGGCCGAGCAAATTTATCAATATTTTATACGTTAGTTGTGCAGCTTTTTTTAAATGGCTCGCCATGGCCCTCGAGAAATGTTAAAAAAAGCAGCTCTGGTTGAGTGTTTCACCTCGCTTTTTGTAAATTTTATGGAGTACAGTGAACCCTCGGTTATCGCGGTTAACGGGGACCGAGACCACCCGCGAAAACTGAAAATCCGCGAAGTAGCGGCGCACCTTCAAAAATGCTTAAAAAAAATAAACAGGTCACTGCTCGGGCCCTAATAATAATAATAATAATAATTTCCACAAAAACAATGGGGACCTCGTAGCGGTCGCTGCTCGGGCCCTAATAATAATTTCTACAAAAACAATAGGGACCTCGCCGCGGTCGCTGCTCGGGCCCCAATAATAATTTCTACACAAAGTCCATTGTGGTGACCCGCCCCCTTTTAAGTAAATTCAAAATGGCCGACTTCCTGTAAAACCTAGCTCATTGCTCCAAGAGTCTTTTTTGTAGGTCTTGGTCTTATACATACAGTGAACCCTCGCTACTTGGCGGTTCACCTTTCGCGGGTTCAGTGCTTCGCGGGTCTAAAAAATATTCGGGGGCATTGTAGTTTCGCCGAGCGGCACGACGGGGCGCTGGAGCGGTTAGACGGCCGGCGTGCGCCAAAGAAGAGCGTGGGCGAAGAGGAGAGTGGACGAAGAAGAGCACGTTCCCCCGGACACGATCGGTGGCGACGTTTCGCGCGGTTCGGACAGTACCAGAGCTCCGGCCGGCGTGCGTGGCAGTTAAGCCGTAGAGGAGCACCTTCCCCGGGCACGGGCGGTGCCAAGCGGCCCCTAAGTTTAACCGAATGGAAGCTCCGGAGGAGGAGGGCATGCTCGCGTCACAGTAAGCCGAAAAGGAGCACCTTCCCCGGGCACGGGCGGTTCCAAGCGTCCCCTAAGTTTAACCGAATGGAAGCTCCGGAGGAGGAGGGCATGCTCGCGTCACAGTAAGCCGAAGAGGAGCACCTTCCCCGGCCACGGGCGGTTCCAAGCGGCCCCTAAGTTTAACCGAATGGAAGCTCCGGAGGAGGAGGGCATGCTCGCGTCACAGTAAGCCGAAGAGGAGCACCTTCCCCGGGCACGGGCGGTGCCAAGCGGCCCCTAAGTTTAACCGAATGGAAGCTCCGGGGGAGGAGGGTGGGCGTGTGTCACAGTTAAGCCGAATTGGAGCACCTCTTCCGCCCGGGAACGAGCGGAGCGCGAAGCTGTCAGTTATGAATGAATAAATAAATAAAGAAAGAAAGAATGGCACCTTTCATTTCACAGGGCACACCAGACGGCGTACCAGCAGGTAAAAGTCTGAGTAATTAAATAAATACAAAAAGAATGGCTGGGGAATAAAAAAATAATACGTTTTAATAATAATTTGGTTTTTTTGTTATAACATCAATTTCACTCTCTCTCTCTCTCCCCGTATATATATATTTATATATTTATTATATATATTGTATTTTTTTTTAAGCATTTTTGAAGGTGCGCCGCTACTTCGCGGATTTTCAGTTTTCGCGGGTGGTCTCGGTCCCCATTAACCGCGATAACCGAGGGTTCACTGTACTCCATAAAATTTACAAAAAGCGAGGTGAAACACTCAACCAGGGCTGCTTTTTTTAACATTTCTCGAGGGCCATGGCGAGCCATTTCAAAATAGCTGCACAACTAACGTATAAAATATTGATAAATTTGCTCTGCCTGATGTGTGTGTAAAGTTTCACGAGTTGTCGTTCATATTTAGAACCTCATAATCAGCGTTGTTTTATTGCCGAACAGTGCAATGCCACTCCCACAACTTTTCACGAAAAAGGATGAATTTCGTATTGTGACATCCTCATGGCCGAAACAGTCATCCGAGCATATATGAGGGCGACCTTGTTGAGTTGCACGGAGAAAAACATCCAAAAAAATAACTTGTATTAGCTTTTACCAGTTGGTGGCGCTACTACTACGATGAAAAATAAGTTGGTGGATGTCTTCAGGGCTGAAGTATCCTCAAATGTGTACAACTTCGAGAAGATAGTATCATCTGAGTAATGTTGCCGGAGCTTTTGTTGCCACAGAGTACAATCGGACTTTTCAGCACCGTAATAGCCACGCCTTTTGCCAAAACGTCACAAAATTCGGCAGAGAGTAAGTGAGTCTTTTCTGACTAATTTTCAGTCGGATTCGTCAAAAGGGCACCGTGCAGTACGTGAAAATTAAAATAAAAACAAATTTTTGATTCCACTTGGCGGCGCTGTGTGTATAACAAAATAATAACATTAAGATGTCTTCAGGTCGGGACGTTTTATTTACAGGTGAAGGTTTGGATTTTTAGGAGCATGTCCAGGGGAGTTATTAAGCATTCATTTATTTGTATTAGGTTCATTTTGTCTTCTTATTATTGATATTTGACTGATTCATTAAAAGCAGACAATTATGTTTTAGGTTAATTTTTTACCTGACATGTTTCGGCGAGTCTTTCGCCTTCTTCAGAGTGTCGCATGATGGTGTCTTGAGACCCGTCTTTATCAGCTGATGTTCCATGAGGGTGTGACTTACCTGTCAAAAAAATTAAAAAATCAGAGCAGTAAAAGAACAAGCACAACATGAACATTACAAATCAGCAATCACTGACCACTGCAAAAGGGAAAACCACATCATGGACTGGGAGAAGGGCAGGGTCATCCGCACCGGAGAGAACAAACTACAGCGCTGGATCAAAGAAGCAATTGAGATCTGCAAGCGAGGCATAAAAACCATGAACAGAGACAAGGGAGCCTTCATCCTCTCTACCACCTGGAGCAGCATCTTGGCGGAGTGAACGGACAGCGGGGGGCGTGACTTGCCTTCATTCTTGTGACAGGTAAGGCACGCCTTCATGGAACATCAGCTGATTAAGACTGGTCACAAGACACCATCACAGGGTTCGAAGTTAACTTTAAAAACTGCTTCCCCATAGGGCAAGTGCCACTAAAATTTGCCTTGCCCGAGTGGCCAAATTACTTGCCCAACTTGGGCAAGTGACAATTCTTTTTCTCTTGCCCTGAGTGACTTTTTGTATGACAAAGTGTATAATTACAAATTGCATGAATTTTTTGTTCGGACAGTTCCCGCCTAGAAAGAATTAAAAATACGTTACAATCATAAGTGTTGCTTATATAAAAATGTATCATGTATTAACACATTAATTAGGTGTCTGCTGACCCAGGATTATGTTATTGTTATGTTATGTTATATATCAAAGAGAATGTGGAATGACACTGAACGATGGAAGGTGGAAGGATGTGGAAAGATCGTGAATGACATTGAATGATTTGGAATGACACTGAAAGATTTTGAATAATACTGAATGACACTGAATGAAGTAAAACTCTCTGGGAACGGGCCAATTCAAGATAGCTGCCGCACTGTGGGGGAGGCTTTGGTACCAAATTTGGAAAGAGACCCAAACGGTTGGGTCCATTTTATATCAGTGTGGGGGTGAAACGTTGGTCTCTGCGGAGCTGTCTGAATATTGGAGAAGTGAGAAGACAAAGTAAAACAGAACAATTAAAATCACTCTTCAAATACATATTGTTTGGTAAGCAGAGCATGATTTACAGCTCACCATTTTATTGCATGCACCAAGCATGTTATAAATTTTTCTGTCCACGGGATGGCGTAGTCAAGAAAAATGAAGCATCTCGAAGCCCATTCGTGTGTGAAGTATTTCCCTGCAGGGCTTGGCTGCTTTATGGGGCTTCATTTTGCCATCACTAGTTTTAGATAGTTTTAATTTTTGAAAGAGCATTTTCATTTTACAGTGAACCCTCGCTACTTCGCGGTTCACCTTTCGCGGGTTCAGTGCTTCGCGGGTCTAAAAAATATTCGGGGGCATTGTAGTTTCGCCGAGCGGCACGACGGGGCGCTGGAGCTGTAAGACGGCCGGCATGCGCCGAAGAAGAGCGTGGGCGAAGAGGAGAGTGGACGAAGAAGAGCACGTTCCCCCGGGCACGATTTGGGGCGACGTTTCGCGCGGTTCGGACCGTACCAGAGCTCCGGCCAGCGTGCGTGGCAGTTAAGCCGAAGAGGAACAACTTCCGCCCGGGCACTAGCGGGGCGACATTTCGCTCTGTTCGGGAGCGTACGAGAGCTCCGGAGGAGGCCGGCCGGCGTGCGTGGCAGTTAAGCCGAAGAGGAGCACCTTCCCCGGGCACGGGCGGTGTCAAGCGGCCCCTAAGTTTAACCGAATGGAAGCTCCGGAGGAGGAGGGCATGCTCGCGTCACAGTTAAGCCGAAGAGAAGCACCTTCCCCGGGCACGGGCGGGGCGAAATGAAACCGAGTTCAACCGAACGGAGACACGCTTCGGGGGAGCAGGTGCATGACAATTAAGCCGAAGAGGAGCACCTCTTCCGCCCGAGCACGAGCGGAGCGCGAGGCTGTCAGTTATGAATGAATAAATGAATAAAAAAAATAAATGAAGAATGCCACCTTTCATACAAAAAGAAGTAATTGAATAAATACAAAAATAATGGCTGGGGAATAAAAAAATAATAAGTTTTAATAATAATTTTTTTTTTTTTGTTATAGCATGAATTTCACTCTCTCTCTCTCTACCCGTGTATATATATATATATATACATATATATATATATATATACATATTTATTATTATTTTTTTTTTAAGCATTTTTGAAGGTGCACCACTACTTCGCACTTTTTTTTTTTAAGCATTTTTGAAGGTGCGCCGCTACTTCGCGGATTTTCAGTTTTCGCGGGTGGTCTCGGTCCCCATTAACCGCGATAACCGAGGGTTCACTGTATTTTTTTCATTATCGAATTTTATTTTTTTCTATTCAAGTTTTGAGTTCATTTTCGTTTACTAAAATAACCTTGGGCTGCAACTACTATCACAGCAACGGCTCATTATATTTTGGCTGCTAAATATGCCAATTTGTCAGAGAGAAGACCGTGACAAAGAATGGCCCAATCGCAATAAACACTCTACACCATACGTTCCTCGTTGACGTGTACATGGGGTGTTGCAGAGCACAGGTTCCAAGCGTACCGATATTGCAAAATTGGGACAATGCGTGTGACGACACCAACTTCCGCCTCCTATGTCATCGAGCTTGGCGGCACGTTATCATTATGTATTTATTTGTAACAATTTTGACGTTGAGAGTGATATTAAAACTTAAGTAATGTGGTAGTTAAGAAAAAACCCTGGCTTGGGACCCACCGGAACAAGCTATAGCTTCATTTGTACTATTTGAGGCGCTCTCACAATCTGCGGCGCATGCACACAAGGTCGCTAAGTACGCTAGCTGCACTCGGACAAAACACGTAGGTGACTTTAAAAGAGTGACCGAAATTGCACACATGCAACTGTTTATCATAATGTCATAATTTGATATGTACATTTGAAGAGAATTTTTTTCAGCATGGGCACAAGAATTCCACCGAACATCGCCAGTTCAATGGGATTTTGGTTAAGTCCGCAAATAATTGTGGACAATATACTTTGGCTGCGCGCTCGAATAATTTTACTCGTATATACTTCAATGAGGGTGTAGTGTGGGTATCGGGATCTTTAACACGCCCTAACACGAAGCTGACTCTCCAACCGCCACAGCCTTTTAATGACGAAATTATAAAATAAACAAAAACACTGTTCAACAACATAAAATAAAATAAAAAATCACATCATACTTACATTTATAAACTTTAATGCTCAAGAACATTATTCTCAGGTTGACCGAAAGACGAGGACACGGGAGCGCCTCGGGCATGTTCTTCTTCCTTGTGTAGGCGAATGACGTTTTAAGGTGCTTGTCCGCCACCTGCTGTGCTGAACTATGTATTAAATAAGAAAAGCAAATTGTTGAATGTTTTTTCCCCAATGAAGACTGAATTGTAAAATACCCGGAAATGGCTTTTCTGTTTTATTGTGCATTTAAAAAAAATTCAGATTGTCCTTTTTTGTTGAGATAATTGTTGAATATTGAAATTGCACATGTAACTGGTAATTTAGTTTTAGATATTATTTGAACCAGTGGAGGGCCATGCATTTCACACCTGGGCCTTCAATGAAGTCCTACTTAGTCCTACTTGAATAAATCCCCCTCATAATACCATAATTTATGACACCACGGGTGGACAAACAATATACAGAAAAGCACTTAGACAGCACTGACCGAGTGTTGGACGATATAGCTTCTCTTGAAAGGTCCGTGTTGAAAATGGCCTCGCAAGTGAATCTTCAATTTCTAAAGATAAAGATGTCTTTTAATTGTCCAATAACGGGGACATTTGCAGTGTTACAGCAGCAAAGATATACATCACACAGTGGCACCGACGTAATGTAGCCGTTAATGTATAACATTGGCAGCAGGCATTCATAAAAAGCATAGATAGAAATAGAAATAGAAATCCCTTTATTGTCATTGTACTCAAGTGTGCAACGAGATTAGAGGGCTCCCCTCTCCAGTGCAATACAACAATAATACAGACAAATATATAAATTAGATAAATAAAGAAGACAGTGCAATGGAATTCAGTACTGAATAGGGCATATAGAAACACATCACAATGCTGTTTTGCGAGGTTAGGGTGGTCTCGTGTGTGTGTGAGAGTTCAGTATGGAGATGGCTCTCGGAAAGAAACTGTTTCTCAGTCTATTGGTCCTTGATTTGATGCATCTGTAGCGCCTGCCAGAGGGCAACAGGTCGAACAGGTGTGAGTTTGGGTGGGTATTGTCATTGACGATGTTGAGAGCCCTTCTGAGGCACCGGGCGGTGTAGATGTCCGACAGTGGGGGGAGAGGGCAGCCAATAATCCTTTGCGCTGTTTTGACTGTCCTCTGGAGCCTCACTCTGTCCGCCTCAGTGCAGCCGCTGTACCAGGTGGAGACACAGTACGTCAGCAGGCTCTCGATGGACGAGTGGTAGAAGGCCAGCAGCAGCTTCCTGTCCAGGTTGAATTTCCTGAGGACTCTCAGGAAGTGCAGACGTTGGCGGACCTTCTTTACCACTGCTGTGGTGTTGTGAGTCCAAGAAAGGTCATCGGAGATCTGTACTCCCAGGAACTTGAACGTGTGGACCCTCTCCACACACACGCCTTCGATGCAGAGGGGGGGCGGCAGCGTCTTGTTCCTCCTGAAGTCGACGACAATCTCCTTTGTTTTAGCAGAGTTAAGGTGCAGTCTGTTGTCCTTGCACCAAGTTGTCAGTCTCTTTACCTCCTCTCTGTAGGCTGTCTCGTCACCTTCCGAGATCAGACCGACCACTGTCGTGTCGTCAGCAAACTTGACGATGGTGTTGTTGCCGTGGGCCGGGCTGCAGTCGTAGGTGTAGAGGGCGTACAGGAGAGGGCTCAGCACGCATCCTTGGGGGGAACCGGTGCTCAGCATGAGGGTGGAGGACGTGTAGGGGCCGAGCAACACAGTCTGGGGTCTGTTGGTCAGAAAGTCCTTAATCCAGATGCGTGTGAGGGCAGGGAGGCCGAGAGTGTCCAGTTTGGCGACGAGGATGTCTGGGATGATCGTGTTGAATGCCGAGCTGTAGTCCACAAAGAGCATCCTTGCATAGCTCTGCTGTCGTTCCAGGTGGCCCAGCACAACATGCAGAGCAGTGTCGATGGCGTCCTCAGTGGATCTGTTAGCCCGGTATGCAAACTGGTAGGGGTCCAGAGTGGGAGGAAGGCAGTCCCTGATGTGCTGGAGAACCAGCCTCTCGAAGCACTTCATAATGACTGGTGTGAGAGCAACAGGACGGTAGTCATTCAGGTGGACGGCTGGTGACTTTTTGGGGACAGGAATAATGGTGGAAGTTTTCAAGCAGGAGGGGATGACTGCCTGAGCCAGGGAGCGGTTGAAGATCCTGCAGAAAACATGTGACAGTTGGTGGGCACATGCTCTGAGGACCTTGCCTGGTATTCCGTCGGGTCCAGTAGCTTTCCTGGGGTTGACCGCCAGGAGCGCGCGCCTCACATCGTGTTCCTCTACGATGAGTGGGGGGGAGTTGGAGCTTGAAGTGCGGGGGTGTGACGGTTGGGGCGAGTCAAAGCGAGCGAAGAAGCAGTTAAGCTCCTCTGCCAGCGATGCACTCGGGTCTACAGAGGTCGTGCTGCTGCCACGGAAGTTGGTGATGCTCCGTAGACCCTGCCACACCTCCCGTGGCCTGTTACTGGCAAGGTGGGCCTCCAGCCTCCCCTTGTAGGTTGCCTTGGCTAGCTTGATGCCTTTGCTCAGGTCAGCACGAGCCACCCTGTACTGGGCTTTGTCGCCTGACCTGAAGGCAGCGTCACGGGCCTTGAGGAGAGAGCGAACCCTGCTGGACATCCAGGGCTTCGCATTTGGAAAGGTCCGTATAGTCTTATGTTGGGACACAGTTTCCATGCAGAACTTGATGTAGTCCAGTACACAATGCGTGTAGACATCAAGGTCCTGATGATCAAAGAGGTCCCAGTTTGTGTCATGAAAGCAGTCCTGTAATTCACTCATGGCGTCGTCACGCCAGGTTTTCACAGTCTTTGTGGTAGGCCTGAATCTGCGCCTGAGAGGGGTGTACGCAGGTGCGAGCTGCAAGGACAGGTGGTCTGACTGGCCGAGAGGGGCGAGTGGGAGGGCTCTGTATGCGTGCTTGATGTTCGAGTACACATGGTCGAGAGTGTTGTCTCCCCTCGTTGGGCACTTGACATGCTGGTGAAACTCTGGGAGTACAGTCTTTAAATTGGCCTTATTAAAGTCTCCCGCTACTACGTGAACGCCATCGGGGTGGGCCCGCTGATGTTTATTGATGACGCACGCGAGTAGCGAGAGCGCCGTGCTAGTGCTAGCGTCGGGAGGGATGTAAACAGCTGTGACAATCACTACCGTTAGCTCCCTCGGGAGAAAATAAGGCCGGCATTTAACGGACATGAACTCGATGTTGGGGGAAGAGTGCTTCTCGACGATCGTGCTATCGCCGCACCAGTTCTCATGCACGTAAACACAGAGCCCCCCGCCCCTCCTCTTACCGGTGTCCCTCGTCCGATCCGCTCGATGTAGCGAGCGCCCGGCCAGCTGGATGCTAGCGTCGGGGACGTCTGCGTGCAGCCAGGTTTCCGTGACGACGATCACACTGCTATCGCGCACATAGCGGTTTCCCAGGATTTGTAATCCCAGGTCGTCGATTTTGTGGACCACGGATCTGGCGTTGGTGAGATGCAGACTCGGTAGTGGTTGCCTATGGGGCTGCCGTCGCAGCCGTTGCAAGACACCGGACCTGCAGCCTCGCTTCTGCTTCCTCTATCTGCGTCGCCTGCGCCGCCTCCCGGCCCCGATGACCAGCCATGGTGAGCCGGGCAGCCTCGCCAGTTCGTTCGGAATTTTGCGATCATAGCAAAATTCCTCTGTGATGGTTATTTCGCATCGATATCCAATGTTCACGATGTCTTGGCGGGTATACCGATGTTGTGCCTCAGTTGATGCCAATAAGAGCAGGCAAACACTAATAAAAAGTAAAAAGGAGCACTGTGAGGGGGAGCTGTTAGCCGCTGCGTCCATGCGCGCCGCCATCTTGGAAAACAAGCATGCAAATATACACAGTATATACGTATATACACAGATCCCCATGTATATACACACTTACAGCCCACAACATATACAAGTGTAAGGAAACACTCCTAATGCCTGTCTATGGTTCAGAGGGGAAATAAATAAAAATGCTGCAATGATAAAAAAAAATACTGAATGATTGAAAATACTGCAATGATAAAAATACTGCAAGAATAAAAGTACTGTACCCAGCCAACATGTCCAACTGGGCCCCAAATGGGGTAAATGCGGGATTCCTGGGTACCAAGTGGGAATGGGCTAGAAGTGGGCAATGGTACAGGGTTCCATGTGGGCGCCATCTGGGATTGGTGGGCATGGGCTTAAACTGGGCAAATGTTGTGGGTGCAATACGGGTTGTGTATGGGCTAAGTGGGCATGGGTTAGAACTGGTAAAGATAAAGATAAAGATGTCCTTTATTAGTCCCACAATGGGGAAATTTGAGGTGTTACAGCAGCAAAGATATAGCTCACACAGAGTCGGCGGCGTAATGTAGCCGTTAATGTATAACATTAGCAGCAGACATTCATAAAAAGCATGCAAATATACACAGTATAAACGTATCTAAGTGTAAGGAAACACTCCTAATGTCTGTCCATTATACAGAGGGGAAAATGCTGTAATGATAAAAACTACTGAATCTACTACTGAAACCATTTATAGGTCCTATTTGGGTTATGTGTGGGCTAAGTGGGCATGGGTTAGAACTGGTCAACCATGTGAGGGTCTCATATGGGCTGTATATGGGCCAAGTGGGCATGGGTTAGAGCTGGTCAACCATGTCTGGGTCCTATTTGGGTTATGTGTGGGCTAAGTGGGCATGGGTTAGAAGTGGTCACCATTTATCGGTCCTGTTTGGGTTATGTGTGGGATAAGTGGGCATAGGTTAGAGCTGGTCAACCATGTCTGGGTCCTGTATGGGTTATAGATGAGCTAAGCGGGCATGGGTTTGAAAATTTGTTCTGGAGCCTTTTTGATATTTAATGCATGCTATGCTAATAGTAACCACCCTGAAGACTATTCTCAGTAGAACTATTCAATGGATGCCAAAACGATAGAGACATGGCCATGGAGCCTATGCTGCGAGATTGTGAAAGGACTAAAATAAGTGTAGGATTTTTGAGGACCAGAAGTCAGCTTTTATTAGGTTTGACATTGATTTAACTTATGGAACAATGCAAATTATGGTCGGGTTGTTGTTGGACTTTTTCCGCTTTTGACTAAGGGACGGGTGTTTTTATTTTCTGGGACTCTTTAGAACAAGCGGCACGGTGGCGGACTGGTTAGCAAGTCCGCATCACAGTACAGAAGTGCAAGGTTCTCCCTGTGCCTGCTAGGGTTTTCGCCGGTTTCCTCCCACTTTCCAAAAACATCCATGATAGGTTGATTGGTCACTGGTCCAAGGTCTGAGTGTGAGAGCGGATGGTTGCTTGTCTCTGTGTGCCCTGCGATTGACTGGCAACCAGTTCAGGGTGTACCCTGTCGACTGCCCGAAGACAGCTGGGATAGGCTCCAGCACTCCCGGGGACCCTTGTGAGGACAAGAAGCAGTACAGAGGATTGATTGATTTATTAAAATTAAAATTAAATTCATGTATTTATCTATGCTAAATTTAACAAGGCTGGACGTTATATTTTGTGAATTTACATGTACCCCCAACTGTGACTTAATAACCCTTAAGGGACAAGATAACATTTTATAATATACCAGACAGCTAAGATTGTCATCTATGAACTATTTGACAAGGCAGGTCCAGCATTGTCAGCCACATCCAACAGTCAACACAGTTACTTTTTTTTAAATAAACAAAATCAACATTATTAATTAATGTTATTTTATTAATTCTGTATGCTGTGAAAGATCTTTATTCAAAGTATATTTGAAGTTATTTCTACCTTATTGCTTGATTTTTGTAGATTCAAGTTGGAGTTGTCAAAATTACAGATTCTTTTGAAGGCAGCATATTCAAACTGTGAGAAAAGGAGCGAATGCAAGCTACGCGGTCTTTGAGGTGCGGCAGAAGAGCTGAAAGCACGGTGAGTCCCGAACGATAATTGAATTAATTAATTAATCTTGGGTAAATGTCTGGCTCTCATTTTTTAGACTTACTTTACAATGTGTTTTGTAATTTTTCAAGGTTGCCTGTGTTGGAAAACTGCTTGGTGCGTTAGCTAAAACACAGTATGCTAAAATGATAAGTGACGAGAACACAGAGGGTATATCAACAACGTACGTACTCGAATTATTTTGGGGAAAACTTAAGTACATTATAATCACCCTTTTAATAATACTGATAAGCGTTGTGTGTTTTATTTATTTTTATGAGGACCTTTACAACGAGCTACATATTGTTAGCATTGGGCCTACGACGCTAAACACAGTGTCCCTCGATCTCTCTCCAAAATTCTCCAAAAGACTTAAGCTTTCACTCAAATTAATACAATCTACTCCACTAGCTCATTTAAGGCTTTTTTGTGATGTGTTTGATTTGGGTAAGTAAAGCAAAACATATTAACTGTTGAATGTTGCCTGTTATTTAAATAATAGAAATTCAAGATGAAAGTTGAACAGATATTGAAATGCTAGATTGGCTCATTCAGAATCATGCCACAATGTGCTTTGTATGTTTTGTGTGTGGGTTTATCAAGCTCTAATTCAATGCAGTGTCCAAAACGAGCGCGCATAATTGTTGGATGAATGTTGGTTAATAGAGTCAGATAATAGTTAAAATTCCAACAGTTGAACAGATGTTGAAATGCTAGATTGGCTCATTCAGAATCATGCCACAATGTGCTTTGTATGTTTTGTGTGTAGGCTTATCAAGCTCTAATTCAATGCAGTGTTGAGCTGCATTTGAGAGGAACTACGTAAGTAACTAATGTGGAAAAATTGTGACTTCTTTGTGTACTTTTATTTTGAATATTCAAATTTTGTGGGTAAAGGTTAGAGAAAATAAGTTAAAAATGAGAGCTGTACAGGTATTTAAGTTTTTGGTTTGTAAAATACCCGAATGTGGGTTTCAGCAGGTGAGGCAATGATTGGACAGAGCAAAAGCTATGCTCCAAAATAGAAGTGATTACACCTTCACTAGACTAACCTGCAGCTAATTACATAATTATAAAATTAACACTTTAACCTGGCTTCCCCATCACAGATGTATTCTTTTAAATGCAAAGCTCTTTGTTCTAGCTTTTGTTGTTAAATGACATTCATGCCCAAGTGTCTATGCATCCATTGCAGGGATGTTTTCTCAAGTGACGAGTCTGAAGCCTGTGATGACGAAGTACCATCTACACCTCCCCATGGATTGTCACAGAGAAAAAGCTTCCTAACCAAGAGAGGCGCTGCAGAAGGTCCTTGAGTACGTCCAACATGTTGAGTCTGTGAGTCTACTGCAGGATCTAATGCAGGTATGAAAATGATGAAATTTTAATGTATTATCTTCAAAATTATAAATAATTATTTAATTTCTTGAAATATAAAATTAGGTACCCTAAACCCAAGTAGGAACCCCAGTCCCAGTACATTCCTGATTCTGGAGCTACAGAGATCAAACCATCCTACTGTATCACTAAATAGCCCCACCTCTAAAACCCTGATTCGGAAGGCCGAGTTGAAAGACTTCAGAGTTCAAGATGGTCAACTGCAACTATGATAAGCCGAATGTGTTCACCCCAAGTCGGAAACTGAGAAAAAGACTCAATTTTCACATGATTTCAGTCCCTTCTATATTTAAAAGAATGTATTGGGGCTCTAAAAATGTGAAATATTTTTACAAGTATTTCTTTTACTACTCATAGGCAGTTTCATAATAATAGTACAATTTGGCATCGTGTATTGTTTTTTGGTTCCATTCAAAATGCACAAGACGTATAGACATATTTTGTTTGTGGATCGCTGCAGCATCACACGAGCGCACAGAGACAAACGTGGCAGCAACTTAAAACAATTAAAATATCGAATCGAAATCGGGAACTGAAAATCAAAAATCGAATCGGGGCTTGAGTGAATCGTTACCTCCCTAATCATAATCATTTTGGTAGAATGTTGGGCTCTTGCCCTTTGAGTGTATATGGCGTTACCGAAGCTGTTCACTTAATCGACAATTCCTTTCCTGTGACGTTTATCATAACCAGTT
Source organism: Idiotropiscis lumnitzeri (assembly GCF_059441095.1). Classification (NCBI taxonomy): domain Eukaryota; kingdom Metazoa; phylum Chordata; class Actinopteri; order Syngnathiformes; family Syngnathidae; genus Idiotropiscis; species Idiotropiscis lumnitzeri. The sequence continues at coordinate 111,918 of NW_028283651.1, forward strand.
TAACTGCCAAAATATTTTTAAGTGTGTGATGATTATCTGGATCGAGTGACACCCATGTTATAATGGTTGCAGGTATTGGTGGATTGGACGATAGTGTCAGAACAATGATGGCGTTCATCATGACAAATCCTCTGTCTCTGAAGTACAATCTCTTTGGACATCGTAGCAAGAACAAGCGCCGAGACCTGCCTTTTTCTGATGTTCTATACGGTAATATATTTTTTTTTTAAGGGATTGTGGTGTGAAGACATTTCAGCATGTCCCATAAGGTTTCACAATCATTAAATAGCTTTACTAAGTTGGCTTCTTGTCTTTTTTGTTTTAGGAGCACTGAAAAGGAATGGAGCCACAAAGGACATCAACGAGAAGGACACAGGCAACCCTGTCCAAGTGGTTCATGGGAGCTTGTGATCAAGGTGGGAATAGGGCAGTTCGAGCTCGGAGATCTCAAGGCAACTGTCAGGTTTAAAACGTCCTGACGCCATTTTTAGACTGAAGGTGGCATAAATCCAGACCAAACCAGTTAGAGTTTTGTTTTTGACCATTCGCGAATGGGAGAGGAAGTCAGGAGGTGAAGCAGGCGTCTTGCCAGTTCAATCTCGCGCACTCTCTCTCACTCTCTACCACCCGTTCGGTCTTTTATCAGCAACCTAAGCAGACAATGGAGGTCTGTCTGAAATTCTAGCAGGCAGGCAGGAAGCAATCAACCACAGTAGTCAGTCAGGAATTCGAAACTAAAGTGTGTGCGTGTGTTCCAGTTGTGCGCGTGTGTGCTAAAGCAATAATGTGAGTGTCTGTGTGTGTGCGCAATTATAACTGATACAAATAGTGTATAAAAACATGATTAGAAATACACAAACTATTTACATATCCTCATCCCATCTCACATTCACCCGTTTGTGGGTTTAAATCATGTCCTTACGGCTTTAAGACAGATCATCATAATGAAATCATACAACAGTGTGGTCATCCGTGGAGGGGCGAAAACCCTCAGTAGGGACAAAATTCCCCTCCTCCCTTCCGGCGTGGAACGAGATTCTCATGGTATGTTGGTCACTTGGGAATAAAACATAAAAAAACTTCAATATACCTAGTGAAAAATAACAAAACTGTCTCCACGCAGAGTTTGTCTCCACGCAGAGCTTGTCTCTGCGGCGACTTGATGGAGGCCCTTGCCTCGTTGTAGGAGGGGACAGCCGTCTTTACCTCCCGGATCTTCGTGTGTGGTGTATGTGTGTGCATGTGTGGGGGCAGGGGCAAAAGGGTCCATGTGTTATTTAGGTTTCAGTGTCCAGTTCGAGTTTGTCATTGTCCAGTTCGAATTCGTCATTCTCAACATCAATCAGGTTGTAATGGTACATTTGGGCAACAAACATGCAGTTAATAATCATCTTTGTCATAAGAATAATGCAACATGAACAGACTACACATAACAAAAATGAAAACCATAATTATCCCGATATATTGTCTTTCAAATTCTTCGTAGTGGTCATAACATCAATAATTGTTTCATTTTATTAAAAATGTAAATGCAGTAATGTTCTCCAATCAAGGCTAAAATTCTTTATGTACGTCATTAATTTCCAAACAATATCTAATCTTTTTGTTCTGTGGCTTCAACATTCGTATCTGTGGCTGGTTGTGCGGTTCCGATGTGCGTGTGGTCCGATATTGTGACTCAGGTGGGCTCCTGTTCGAGGGATTCGCGTTGCTCGGCCTTTAGCTGGAAACCGGAGAAGCTTGTACTGCAACTGGTGGATCCAGCTGCCACGCCCCGCGACCTTTGCTGCCGTCGGGGTCACTGCAATCATCTGGCGAGGGCCATCTCAGCATTCACTTGTCCCAACGAAGTCGTTTCAGCACCTTGAAGAAGAGTTGGTCTCCCACACGGACGTGATTTCTCTGTGGATCAGAACACACTGACCAGTAATTGCGTCTTTTTTTTTTTTTTCTTTTTGGTCAAAACATGTTTCCCATGTGGACTGGGACTGATGTGCCAGTCGCTGGTGGTTCTGATGAACCTGAGAGTCGATAGGGGATAGTGTCCTAACTTCGGCTGGCACTATCCTCATTGTTGTGATTGAAACACAGTCTGGTCATTGTCTCCTTTTTTTCCCTCATTGTCTTGATAAGTCTGCCCTTAACAGTCCCATTAGTGCGTTCCACAAGTCCTGCAGACTGTATGCACAATGACGCTTTGAGTCAATTTTGCAACAACTGTCCCACTTGTTACAACATCATTCACAAAATGCATAATTTTCACTTCAAATCACTTCTTGAAATTCCAAATGTCAGGATAATTTGTGTTAGGTTGAAGATGTATTTTATCCCATATTTTACTCTATTAGTATTGCAAAAGAATTGTTCCACAGCGTGACCCATGTTTGACCATATGGATGAGAAGACTTCACAGAGAAGCGGATGCCTGAAGACTGGATCAACGTCTGCAACATCAAAGGAGGTGTGCTGAGACACACCTCTGAAACAAAAGGACTGAGACTTTAGTACCAGAGCACTAAAAGGGCATATCTGCCTTTTCAATCAGTGGATGACTGCCATTGATGTCTGTCTTTCCTCTTGTGTCTGAGATGTTTACATGTTCCTGCTGGTGCTCCCCCCTTCATCCCTTAGTGCAAATACATTGTATTGTTAGGGACTTCCCTAATAAAATAGAGGGCTCGGCGGAGTGTGCTCCAGAACGAATTTGGAGATGTAACTGAGCACACCTCCGTTCGTTCTCCTCGCGAGTAAAAGATCAACTCTTGTCTTCCTTCCATTCATTTAGCCTATGTTCAGTGAATGCTTAGGTGATTGAACCTGACAATTTGATTACACAACACTTTTTCCAACTGTTTTAGCATCAACATATGTTGTCGGAAACAACTTAATCCATTTTGAAAACATATGAATTACAACCAAACAATATTGCATCTCAAACAAATAACACTGTCTAAAAAAAAGTTTTTTGTTGAAAAGTCTGTATGTGGGAACAATTTCATATCATACTACCCCTCTCTTGACACATAGTTATGCTCTTGTGTCACTCTTATTACTTTTCCAATCAATGAATTAGGCAGCCAGGATTTGCCATCTGCCAATTTGCTGATCCTGTCCTCAGCAATGTTTGCACCTTTGTTCTCCCAATGTGTGCGTTCAATTACTGGTACCTTTTTCCCTGGCGTGGGATCAAATTGTCAAGTTGATTTTCTGCGTGTGTGTGCGTGTGGGGGTGTGTTCATTTTCCCTTTTAGCTGCGCTGTGTCGATATAAAGGCGAGGCAGTTTCCAATTGTAATTGTGTCATTTTCTGTTAAGTGAATTTTGCGTTCACAAATAACTATTTTAGACGTGCTTTATGCACAACTTTTCTTTTCCTGTTGTGGTTTTTAAAGCCCAATGTCGACAGAACGCATGAACATTTATCTTGACTGTCAGTCCACATTGTAACCATACAACTCATACAAGATGGGAAACCCCAAATTTTAATTAGCTCACACCCGCCTACGCTCTTCCTGCTTATCCTAACAATCTCTTATCCGTTGGTATCACAATGTTAGTACTCCCATCGCATAAAAGTCAGTTTGATTTCAGGCTGCGACCTTGGTTCTCAAACACTTTTACTTCTTATCAGTCTGGAATGCGCACCTGGTCTGTGTTACAAGTCTGAGTTCCTCCAGTCGGGAGGAAGGTCAAGTCGCGGTTTGGTGATAATTTGGACGGCTCCACAGTCGTGTGGCGCCTCCTAGATGATGCGGGGAAAAAATGACGCTGGGCTGAAATGCACCGCAACTTATCAGTATAATGTGTCCCTGTGACAATTAGGCCGGCGTGCAATGTGAATGTGGTGGGAAAAGAATGTAATTTTTTGATTCCTTAAAGCAGCAGTGAAAGCTCTTAATCACACTCTAAGTGGTTCTCTGCCACGAAATCCAAATTGTTGTGACTAAATATGCAAATGAATTCATTTTGCCCTGGTTCCTGCAGTAACCCAGGCTAATGAAGTCATTTTTTGCAGTCACTGTTTTGCTCAAATGGCTTATAATAATTTGGTAGTGCGTTAAGATGCTTTGTCGATACAATCTTGTAGTGTATCTTCACAAGTTCCAACATACACAACCCATTCCATGGCCATGACGATACTGTTTTAAAGATTACCAAGGCTTGTTGGACCTTTCTCTGCCACATAAATTACAGCCCTGAGAGGCACTGGGCCTCAACTTTATCTATGAAGGGTCAGGGATTTAATGGGGGTCACCGAGGCGTCCCAAGGAAAGTTTTTACAGAAAAGTGGTCTGGCAATATCTTTTCTCTTTCTTATCACTGACAATGCGCCCCTTTAAAGTTTTGACGTTTGTTTGAATTCGCCCGTGCTTATTAATTCTATTGAAGTCCAATTTTGCCAGTGTATCACGGCCTAATGAGTAAAACGCATGTTGATGTAGAACTCCTTCTACACACACTTTTATGTTTGACTTTTTACGTCACGTGATCCTCCATTGCTACCACATCTCGTCCTGAAAAGTTAATGTTTTGTAACAAGACTTACTGCTTCCTCCTTTCTTTCTTTTCTTTTTCCTTCCTTCTGCCCAACACGTTCATGCTTTCTGTGCATAATTTAGAATTTTCTTTTCCATTTTACAAGTTGGCCAATTTAAATTAGGTTGTTTTATTTGAAAAGCCTGTAATTCTCTTTTTTTTCCCCTTTTCACCTAATCACAAATTTCTTATCACAAAAATGAACATGTTAATTCTATTTTATTTCCTATTTTTCCAATCTTGTGACTCATTTCACTTCAACCAGTTCTACCTTAAAGTGGACAAGTACACATCAATGTTTTTTGTAGTTTCTATTTTCTTCTCTGCTTTAATGAAAATTATAGCCCTTCTAGCCAAATTTTTCCTGTGTCATTTCTATCTCTGCATTTCATTCCATTTCTGGCCTACCTTAATACTAAAACAAAAATGCTCTTTCAAAAATTAAAACTATCTAAAACTAGTGATGGCAAAATGAAGCCCCATAAAGCAGCCAAGCCCTGCAGGGAAATACTTCACACACGAATGGGCTTCGAGATGCTTCATTTTTCTTGACTACGCCATCCCATGGACAGAAAAATGTATAACATGCTTGGTGCATGCAATAAAATGGTGAGCTGTAAATCATGCTCTGCCCACCAAACAATATGTATTTGAAGAGTGATTTTAATTGTTCTGTTTTACTTTGTCTTCTAACTTCTCCAATATTCAGACAGCTCCGCCGAGACCAACGTTTCACCCCCACACTGATATAAAATGGACCCAACCGTTTGGGTCTCTTTCCAAATTTGGTACCAAAGCCTCCCCCACAGTGCGGCAGCTATCTTGAATTGGCCCGTTCCCAGAAAGTTTTACTTCATTCAGTGTCATTCAGTATTATTCAAAATCTTTCAGTGTCATTCCAAATCATTCAATGTCCTTCACAATCTTTCCACATCCTTCCACCTTCCATCGTTCAGTGTCATTCCACATTCTCTTTCATATATAACATAACATAACAATAACATAATCCTGGGTCAGCAGACACCTAATTAATGTGTTAATACATGATACATTTTTCTATAAGCAACCCTTATGATTGTAACGTATTTTTAATTCTTTCTAGGCGGGAACTGTCCGAACAAAAAATTCATGCAATTTGTAATTAGACACTTTGTCATACAAAAAGTCACTCAGGGCAAGAGAAAAAAAATTGTCACTTGCCCAAGTTGGGCAAGTAATTTGGCCACTCGGGCAAGGCAAATTTTAGTGGCACTTGCCCTATGGGCAAGCAGTTTTTAAAGTTAACTTCGAACCCTGTGATGGTGTCTTGTGACCTGTCTTTATCAGCTGATGTTCCATGAAGGCGTGCCTTACCTGTCACAAGAATGAAGGCAAGTCACGCCCCCCGCTGTCCATTCACTCCGCCAAGACGCTGCTCCAGGTGGTAGAGAGGATGAAGGCTCCCTTGTCTCTGTTCATGGTTTTTATGCCTCGCTTGCAGATCTCAATGGCCTCTCTGATCCAGCGCTGTAGTTTGTTCTCTTCTGTGCGGATGACCCTGCCCTTCTCCCGGTCCATGATGTGGTTTTCCCTTTTGCAGTGGTCAGTGATTGCTGATTTGTAATGTTCATGTTGTGCTTGTTCTTTTACTGCTCTGATTTTTTAATTTTTTTGACAGGTAAGTCACACCCTCATGGAACATCAGCTGATAAAGACTGGTCTCAAGACACCATCATGCGACACTCTGAAGAAGGCGAAAGACTCGCTGAAACATGTCAGGTAAAAAATTAACCTAAAACATAAATGTCTGCTTTTAATGAATCAGTCAAATATCAATAATAAGAAGACAAAATGAACCTAATACAAATAAATGAATGCTTAATAACTCCCCTGCACATGCTCCTAAAAATCCAAACCTTCACCTGTAAATAAAACGTCCCGACCTGAAGACATCTTAATGTTATTATTTTGTTTTACACACAGCGCCGCCAAGTGGAATCAAAAATTTGTTTTTATTTAAATTTTCACGTACTGCACGGTGCCCTTCTGACGAATCCGACTGAAAATTAGTCAGAAAAGACTCAAGACAATGATCTTACTCTCTGCCGAATTTTGTGACGTTTTGGCAAAAGGCGTGGCTATTACGGTGCTGAAAAGTCCGATTGTACTTTGTGACAACAAAAGCTCCGGCAACATGACTCAGATGATCCTATCTTCTCGAAGTTGTACACATTTGAGGATACTTCAGCCCTGAAGACTTCTACCAACTTATTTTTCATCGTAGTAGTAGCGCCACCAACTGGTAAAAGCTAATACAAGTTATTTTCTTGGATGTTTTTCTCCGTGCAACTCAACAAGGTCGCCCTCATATATGCTCGGATTACTGTTTCGGCCATGAGGATGTCACAATACGAAATTCGTCCTTTTTCGTGAAAGGTTGTGGGAGTGGCATTGCACTGTTCGGCAATAAAACAACGCTGATTATGAGGTTGTAAATATGAACGACAACTCGTGAAACTTTACACACACATCAGGCCGAGCAAATTTATCAATATTTTATACGTTAGTTGTGCAGCTTTTTTGAAATGGCTCGCCATGGCCCTCGAGAAATGTTCAAAAAAGCAACCCTGGTTGAGTGTTTCACCTCGCCTTTTGTAAATTTTATGGAGTACAGTGAACCCTCGGTTATCGCGGTTAATGGGGACCGAGACCACCCGCGAAAACTGAAAATCCGCGAAGTAGCGGCACACCTTCAAAAATGCTTAAAAAAAATACAATATATATAATAAATATATAAATATATATATATATATATATATATATATATATATATATATATATATACGGGGAGAGAGAGAGTGAAATTCATGTTATAACAAAAAAAACAAATTATTATTAAAACATATTATTTTTTAATTCCCCAGCCATTCTTTTTGTATTTATTTAATTACTCCGACTTTTACCTGCTGGTACGCCGTCCGGTGTACCCTGTGAAATGAAAGGTGGCATTCTTTATTTATTTATTCATTTATTCATTCATAACTGACAGCCTCGCGCTCCGCTCGTGCCCGGGCGGAAGAGGTGCTCCAATTCGGCTTAACTGTGACACACGCCCGCCCTCCTCCCCCGGAACTTCCATTCGGTTAAACTTAGGGGCCGCTTGGCACCGCCCGTGCCCGGGGAAGGTGCTCCTCTTCGGCTTACTGTGACGCGAGCATGCCCTCCTCCTCCGGAGCTTCCATTCAGTTAAACTTAGGGGCCGCTTGAAACCGCCCGTGCCCGGGGAAGGTGCTCCTCTTCGGCTTACTGTGACGCGAGCATCCCCTCCTCCTCCGGAGCTTCCATTCGGTTAAACTTAGGGGCCGCTTGGAACCGCCCGTGCCCGTGGAAGGTGCTCCTCTTCGGCTTACTGTGACGCGAGCATGCCCTCCTCCTCCGGAGCTTCCATTCGGTTAAACTTAGGGGCCGCTTGGCACCGCCCGTGCCCGGGGAAGGTGTTCCTCTACGGCTTAACTGCCACGCACGCCGGCCGGAGCTCTGGTACGGTCCAAACCGCGCGAAACGTCGCCACCGATCGTGTCCGGGGGAACGTGCTCTTCTTCGTCCACTCTCCTCTTCGCCCACGCTCTTCTTCGGCGCACGCCGGCCGTCTAACCGCTCCAGCGCCCCGTCGTGCCGCTCGGCGAAACTACAATGCCCCCGAATATTTTTTAGACCCGCGAAGCACTGAACCCGCGAAAGGTGAACCGCGAAGTAGCGAGGGTTCACTGTATGTATAAGACCAAGACCTACAAAAAAGTCTCTTGGAGCAATGAGCTAGGTTTTACAGGAAGTCGGCCATTTTTAATTTCCTTAAAAGGGGGCGGGTCACCACAATGGACTTTGTGTAGAAATTATTATTGGGGCCCGAGCAGCGACGGCGGCGAGGTCCCTATTGTTTTTGTAGAAATTATTATTAGGGCCCGAGCAGCGACCGCTACGAGGTCCCCATTGTTTTTGTGGAAATTATTATTATTTTTATTATTATTATTAGGGCCCGAGCAGTGACCGCTGCGAGGTCCCTATTGTTTTTCTAGAAATTGTTATTAGGGCCCGAGCTGCGACGGCTGCGAGGTCCCTATTGTTTTTGTAGAAAATATTATTACTTTTATTATTAATAATATTATTATTATTATTATTAGGGCCTGAGCAGCGACCGCTGCGAAGTCCCTATTGTTTTTGTAGAAATTATTATTATTATTATTTTTCCGATTGTTCGATCGCATTTTTGACCCTCGAAACATGCACAAAAACTCACCAAACTTGGCAGTCTCATCGGGCATGGCGAAAAATTTGATATTTTAACGTCTAATATGAACAGGAAGTGAGTTATGAATTTTTGAAAGTCCGACTTTTGCCCTTTTTTGCATGTTTACAGGGGTCATTCTTTTGCACCCTGATCCTAAAGGCTTCATCTGATTGCCTTAAAGTTCTGTCTGGAGCATCTTAAGACCTGGGACAAACACTGGGGCTAAAATTTTTTGTTTCCGAAATACTATATGACGGGGGCGGGGCTTCAAAGTTTTCACTTAAGATTTCCTTCGCCGCAATGGACAAAATGCTTAATAACTCTCCTGCACGTGCTGCTAAAAATCCAAAACTTCACATGTACATAAAGAGTCGGTACCTGAAGACATCTATATGTTTATATTCAGTTATACACCTTGCGCCAATCAATATAAATTTTTACATTTTGACGTACTGCACGGTGCCCTTTTAACGAATCCGATTGAAAATTGGCTAGAAAAGACTCAAGACATTGATCTTACTCTATCCCTATTTTTATGACTTTCCTTCAAAGGGCGTGGCTATTACGGTGCCGCAGAGTCTGATTATTCTCCGTGGCAACAAAAGTTCCTGCAAAATGATTCAGATGATCCATCTTCTGGAAATCTTTCACATTTGAGGATATTCAGGCCCTGAAGACGGCTGCCAACTTATTTTTGATCGCAGTGGTAGCGCCACCAACTGGTTAAAACAAATACAAATTATTTTCGTTGATGTTTTTCTCCGGGCAGGTTAACAAAATCTACCTTATATTTGCTCGGATGAGTGTTTAGGCCTTGAGCATGTCACAATACGAAAGTCTTTCGCCTTCTTCAGAGTGTCACATGATGGTGTCTTGTGACCCGTCTTTATCAGTTGATGTTCCATGAGGGCGTGACTTACCTGTCACAAGAATGAAGGCAAGTCACGCCCCCCGCTGTCCGTTCACTCCGCCAAGATGCTGGTCCAGGTGGTAGAGAGGATGAAGGCTCCCTTGTCTCTGTTCATGGTTTTTATGCCTCGCTTGCAGATCTCAATGGCCTCTCTGATCCAGCGCTGTTGTTTGTTCTCTTCTGTGCGGATGACCCTGCCCTTCTCCCGGTCCATGATGTGGTTTTCCCTTTTGCAGTGGTCAGTGATTGCTGATTTGTAATGTTCATGTTGTGCTTGTTCTTTTACTGCTCTGATTTTTTCATTTTTTTGACAGGTAAGTCACACCCTCATGGAACATCAGCTCAAGACACCATCATGCGACACTCTGAAGAAGGCGAAAGACTCGCCGAAACATGTCAGGTAAAAAATTAACCTAAAACATAATTGTCTGCTTTTAATGAATCAGTCAAATATCAATAATAAGAAGACAAAATGAACCTAATACAAATAAATGAATGCTTAATAACTCCCCTGCACATGCTCCTAAAAATCCAAACCTTCACCTGTAAATAAAACGTCCCGACCTGAAGACATCTTAATGTTATTATTTTGTTATACACACAGTGCCGCCAAGTGGAATCAAAAATGTGTTTTTATTTTAATTTTCACGTACTGCACGGTGCCCTTTTGACGAATCCGACTGAAAATTAGTCAGAAAAGACTCAAGACAATGATCTTACTCTCTGCCGAATTTTGTGACGTTTTGGCAAAAGGCGTGGCTATTAAGGTGCTGAAAAGTCCGATTGTACTCTGTGGCAACAAAAGCTCCGGCAACATGACTCAGATGATCCTATCTTCTCGAAGTTGTACACATTTGAGGATACTTCAGCCCTGAAGACATCTACCAACTTATTTTACATCGTAGTAGTAGCGCCACCAACTGGTAAAAGCTAATACAAGTTATTTTCTTGGATGTTTTTCTCCGTGCAACTCAACAAGGTCGCCCTCATATATGCTCGGATGACTGTTTCGGCCATGAGGATGTCACAATACGAAATTCGTCCTTTTTCGTGAAAAGTTGTGGGAGTGGCATTGCACTGTTCGGCAATAAAACAAAGCTGATTATGAGGTTCTAAATATGAACGACAACTCGTAAAACTTTACACACACATCAGGCCGAGCAAATTTATCAATATTTTATACGTTAGTTGTGCAGCTTTTTTGAAATGGCTCGCCATGGCCCTCGAGAAATGTTAAAAAAAAGCAGCTCTGGTTGAGTGTTTCACCTCGCTTTTTGTAAATTTTATGGAGTACAGTGAACCCTCGGTTATCGCGGTTAATGGGGACCGAGACCACCCGCGAAAACTGAAAATCCGCGAAGTAGCGGCGCACCTTCAAAAATGCTTAAAAAAAATATACAATATATATAATAATATATATATATATATATATATATATATACGGGGAGAGAGAGAGTGAAATTCATGTTATAACAAAAAAAACAAATTATTATTAAAACGTATTATTTTTTTATTCCCCAGCCATTCTTTTTGTATTTATTTAATTACTCCGACTTTTACCTGCTGGTACGCCGTCCGGTGTGCCCTGTGAAATGAAAGGTAGCATTCTTTATTTATTTATTCATTTATTCATTCATAACTGACAGCCTCGCGCTCCGCTCGTGCCCGGGCAGAAGAGGTGCTCCAATTCGGCTTAACTGTGACACACGCCCGCCCTCCTCCCCCGGAGCTTCCATTCGGTTAAACTTAGGGGCCGCTTGGCACCGCCGTGCCCGGGGAAGGTGCTCCTCTTCGGCTTACTGTGACGCGAGCATGCCCTCCTCCTCCGGAGCTTCCATTCGGTTAAACTTAGGGGCCGCTTGGAACCGCCCGTGCCCGGGGAAGGTGCTCCTCTTCGGCTTACTGTGACGCGAGCATGCCCTCCTCCTCCGGAGCTTCCATTCGGTTAAACTTAGGGGCCGCTTGGAACCGCCCGTGCCCGAGGAAGGTGCTCCTCTTCGGCTTACTGTGACGCGAACATGCCCTCCTCCTCCGGAGCTTCCATTCGGTTAAACTTCGGGGCCGCTTGGCACCGCCCGTGCCCGGGGAAGGTGCTCCTCTACGGCTTAACTGCCACACACGCCGGCCGGAGCTCTGGTACGGTCCGAACCGCGCGAAACGTCGCCACCGATCGTGTCCGGGGGAACGTGCTCTTCTTCGTCCACTCTCCTCTTCGCCCACGTTCTTCTTCGGCGCACGCCGGCCGTCTAACCGCTCCAGCGCCCCGTCGTGCCGCTTGGCGAAACTACAATGCCCCCGAATATTTTTTAGACCCGCGAAGCACTGAACCCGCGAAAGGTGAACCGCGAAGTAGCGAGGGTTCACTGTATGTATAAGACCAAGACCTACAAAAAAGTCTCTTGGAGCAATGAGCTAGGTTTTACAGGAAGTCGGCCATTTTGAATTTACTTAAAAGGGGGCGGGTCACCACAATGGACTTTGTGTAGAAATTATTATTGGGGCCCGAGCAGCGACCGCGGCGAGGTCCCTATTGTTTTTGTAGAAAATATTATTACTTTTATTATTATTATTATTATTATTATTATTATTAGGGCCTGAGCAGCGACCGCTGCGAAGTCCCTATTGTTTTTGTAGAAATTAGTATTATTATTATTTTTCCGATTGTTCGATCGCATTTTTGACCCCCGAAACATGCACAAAAACTCACCAAACTTGGCAGTCTCATCGGGCATGGCGAAAAATTTTATATTTTTTAACGTCTAATATGAACAGGAAGTGAGTTATGAATTTTTGAAAGTCCGACTTTTGCCCTTTTTTGCATGTTTACAGGGGTCATTCTTTTGCACCCTGATCCTAAAGGCTTCATCTGATTGCCTTAAAGTTCTGTCTGGAGCATCTTAAGACCTGGGACAAACACTGGGGCTAAAATTTTTTGTTTCCGAAATACTATATGACGGGGGCGGGGCTTCAAAGTTTTCACTTAAGATTTCCTTCGCCGCAATGGACAAAATGCTTAATAACTCTCCTGCACATGCTGCTAAAAATCCAAAACTTCACATGTACATAAAGAGTCGGTACCTGAAGACATCTATATGTTTATATTCAGTTATACACCTTGCGCCAATCAATATCAATTTTTACATTTTGACGTACTGCACGGTGCCCTTTTAACGAATCCGATTGAAAATTGGCTAGAAAAGACTCAAGACATTGATCTTACTCTATCCCTATTTTTATGACTTTCCTTCAAAGGGCGTGGCTATTACGGTGCCGCAGATTCTGATTATTCTCCGTGGCAACAAAAGTTCCTGCAAAATGATTCAGATGATCCATCTTCTGGAAATCTTTCACATTTGAGGATATTCAGGCCCTGAAGACGGCTGCCAACTTATTTTTGATCGCAGTGGTAGTGCCACCAACTGGTTAAAACAAATACAAATTATTTTTGTTGATGTTTTTCTCCGGGCAAGTGAACAAAATCTACCTTATATTTGCTCGGATGAGTGTTTAGGCCTTGAGCATGTCACAATACGAAAGTCTTTCGCCTTCTTCAGAGTGTCACATGATGCTGTCTTGTGACCCGTCTTTATCAGCTGATGTTCCATGAGGGCGTGACTTACCTGTCACAAGAATGAAGGCAAGTCACGCCCCCCGCTGTCCGTTCACTCCGCCAAGATGCTGGTCCAGGTGGTAGAGAGGATGAAGGCTCCCTTGTCTCTGTTCATGGTTTTTATGCCTCGCTTGCAGATCTCAATGGCCTCTCTGATCCAGCGCTGTTGTTTGTTCTCTTCTGTGCGGATGACCCTGCCCTTCTCCAGGTCCATGATGTGGTTTTCCCTTTTGCAGTGGTCAGTGATTGCTGATTTGTAATGTTCATGTTGTGCTTGTTCTTTTACTGCTCTGATTTTTTTCATTTTTTTGACAGGTAAGTCACACCCTCATGGAACATCAGCTCAAGACACCATCATGCGACACTCTGAAGAAGGCGAAAGACTCGCCGAAACATGTCAGGTAAAAAATTAACCTAAAACATAATTGTCTGCTTTTAATGAATCAGTCAAATATCAATAATAAGAAGACAAAATGAACCTAATACAAATAAATGAATGCTTAATAACTCCCCTGCACATGCTCCTAAAAATCCAAACCTTCACCTGTAAATAAAACGTCCCGACCTGAAGACATCTTAATGTTATTATTTTGTTATACACACAGTGCCGCCAAGTGGAATCAAAAATTTGTTTTTATTTTAATTTTCACGTACTGCACGGTGCCCTTTTGACGAATCCGACTGAAAATGAGTCAGAAAAGACTCAAGACAATGATCTTACTCTCTGCCGAATTTTGTGACGTTTTGGCAAAAGGCGTGGCTATTAAGGTGCTGAAAAGTCCGATTGTACTCTGTGGCAACAAAAGCTCCGGCAACATGACTCAGATGATCCTATCTTCTCGAAGTTGTACACATTTGAGGATACTTCAGCCCTGAAGACATCTACCAACTTATTTTACATCGTAGTAGTAGCGCCACCAACTGGTAAAAGCTAATACAAGTTATTTTCTTGGATGTTTTTCTCCGTGCAACTCAACAAGGTCGCCCTCATATATGCTCGGATGACTGTTTCGGCCATGAGGATGTCACAATACGAAATTCGTCCTTTTTCATGAAAAGTTGTGGGAGTGGCATTGCACTGTTCGTCAATAAAACAAAGCTGATTATGAGGTTCTAAATATGAACGACAACTCGTAAAACTTTACACACACATCAGGCCGAGCAAATTTATCAATATTTTATACGTTAGTTGTGCAGCTTTTTTGAAATGGCTCGCCATGGCCCTCGAGAAATGTTAAAAAAAGCAGCTCTGGTTGAGTGTTTCACCTCGCTTTTTGTAAATTTTATGGAGTACAGTGAACCCTCGGTTATCGCGGTTAACGGGGACCGAGACCACCCGCGAAAACTGAAAATCCGCGAAGTAGCGGCGCACCTTCAAAAATGCTTAAAAAAATATACAATATATATAATAATATATATATATATATATATATATATATATATATACGGGGAGAGAGAGAGTGAAATTCATGTTATAACAAAAAAACCAAATTATTATTAAAACGTATTATTTTTTTATTCCCCAGCCATTCTTTTTGTATTTATTTAATTACTCCGACTTTTACCTGCTGGTACGCCGTCCGGTGTGCCCTGTGAAATGAAAGGTGGCATTCTTTATTTATTTATTCATTTATTCATTCATAACTGACAGCCTCGCGCTCCGCTCGTGCCCGGGCAGAAGAGGTGCTCCAATTTGGCTTAACTGTGACACACGCCCGCCCTCCTCCCCCGGAGCTTCCATTCGGTTAAACTTAGGGGCCGCTTGGCACCGCCCGTGCCCGGGGAAGGTGCTCCTCTTCGGCTTACTGTGACGCGAGCATGCCCTCCTCCTGCGGAGCTTCCATTCGGTTAAACTTAGGGGCCGCTTGGAACCGCCCGTGCCCGGGGAAGGTGCTCCTCTTCGGCTTACTGTGACGCGAGCATGCCCTCCTCCTCCGGAGCTTCCATTCGGTTAAACTTAGGGGCCGCTTGGCACCGCCCGTGCCCGGGGAAGGTGCTCCTCTACGGCTTAACTGCCACGCACGCCGGCCGGAGCTCTGGTACGGTCCGAACCGCGCGAAACGTCGCCACCGATCGTGTCCGGGGGAACGTGCTCTTCTTCGTCCACTCTCCTCTTCGCCCACGCTCTTCTTCGGCGCACGCCGGCCGTCTAACCGCTCCAGCGCCCCGTCGTGCCGCTCGGCGAAACTACAATGCCCCCGAATATTTTTTAGACCCGCGAAGCACTGAACCCGCGAAAGGTGAACCGCGAAGTAGCGAGGGTTCACTGTATGTATAAGACCAAGACCTACAAAAAAGTCTCTTGGAGCAATGAGCTAGGTTTTACAGGAAGTCGGCCATTTTGAATTTACTTAAAAGGGGGCGGGTCACCACAATGGACTTTGTGTAGAAATTATTATTGGGGCCCGAGCAGCGACCGCGGCGAGGTCCCTATTGTTTTTGTAGAAAATATTATTACTTTTATTATTATTATTATTAGGGCCTGAGCAGCGACCGCTGCGAAGTCCCTATTGTTTTTGTAGAAATTATTATTATTATTATTTTTCCGATTGTTCGATCGCATTTTTGACCCCCGAAACATGCACAAAAACTCACCAAACTTGGCAGTCTCATCGGGCATGGCGAAAAATTTGTTATTTTAACGTCTAATATGAACAGGAAGTGAGTTATGAATTTTTGAAAGTCCGACTTTTGCCCTTTTTTGCATGTTTACAGGGGTCATTCTTTTGCACCCTGATCCTAAAGGCTTCATCTGATTGCCTTAAAATTCTGTCTGTAGCATCTGAAGACCTGGGACAAACACTGGGGCTAAAATTTTTTGTTTCCGAAATACTATATGACGGGGGCGGGGCTTCAAAGTTTTCACTTAAGATTTCCTTCGCCGCAATGGACAAAATGCTTAATAACTCTCCTGCACATGCTGCTAAAAATCCAAAACTTCACATGTACATAAAAAGTCTGTACCTGAAGACATCTATATGTTTATATTCAGTTATACACCTTGCGCCAATCAATATCATTTTTTACATTTTGACTTACTGCACGGTGCCCTTTTAACGAATCTGATTGAAAATTGGCTAGAAAAGACTCAAGACATTGATCTTACTCTATCCCTATTTTTGTGACTTTCCTTCGAAGGGCGTGGCTATTACGGTGCCGCAGAGTCTGATTATTCTCCGTGGCAACAAAAGTTCCTGCAAAATGATTCAGATGATCCATCTTCTCGAAATTTTTCACATTTGAGGATATTCAGGCCCTGAAGACGGCTGCCAACTTATTTTTGATCGCAGTGGTAGCGCCACCAACTGGTTAAAACAAATACAAATTATTTTCGTTGATGTTTTTCTCCGGGCAGGTGAACAAAATCTACCTTATATTTGCTCGGATGAGTGTTTAGGCCTTGAGCATGTCACAATACGAAAGTCTTTCGCCTTCTTCAGAGTGTCACATGATGCTGTCTTGTGACCCGTCTTTATCAGCTGATGTTCCATGAGGGCGTGACTTACCTGTCACAAGAATGAAGGCAAGTCACGCCCCCGCTGTCCGTTCACTCCGCCAAGATGCTGGTCCAGGTGGTAGAGAGGATGAAGGCTCCCTTGTCTCTGTTCATGGTTTTTATGCCTCGCTTGCAGATCTCAATGGCCTCTCTGATCCAGCGCTGTTGTTTGTTCTCTTCTGTGCGGATGACCCTGCCCTTCTCCCGGTCCATGATGTAGTTTTCCCTTTTGCAGTGGTCAGTGATTGCTGATTTGTAATGTTCATGTTGTGCTTGTTCTTTTACTGCTCTGATTTTTTTCATTTTTTTGACAGGTAAGTCACACCCTCATGGAACATCAGCTCAAGACACCATCATGCGACACTCTGAAGAAGGCGAAAGACTCGCCGAAAGATGTCAGGTAAAAAATTAACCTAAAACATAATTGTCTGCTTTTAATGAATCAGTCAAATATCAATAATAAGAAGACAAAATGAACCTAATACAAATAAATGAATGCTTAATAACTCCCCTGCACATGCTCCTAAAAATCCAAACCTTCACCTGTAAATAAAACGTCCCGACCTGAAGACATCGTAATGTTATTATTTTGTTATACACACAGTGCCGCCAAGTGGAATAAAAAATTTGTTTTTATTTTAATTTTCACGTACTGCACGGTGCCCTTTTGACGAATCCGACTGAAAATTAGTCAGAAAAGACTCAAGACAATGATCTTACTCTCTGCCGAATTTTGTGACGTTTTGGCAAAAGGCGTGGCTATTAAGGTGCTGAAAAGTCCGATTGTACTCTGTGGCAACAAAAGCTCCGGCAACATGACTCAGATGATCCTATCTTCTCGAAGTTGTACACATTTGAGGATACTTCAGCCCTGAAGACATCTACCAACTTATTTTACATCGTAGTAGTAGCGCCACCAACTGGTAAAAGCTAATACAAGTTATTTTCTTGGATGTTTTTCTCCGTGCAACTCAACAAGGTCGCCCTCATATATGCTCGGATGACTGTTTCGGCCATGAGGATGTCACAATACGAAATTCGTCCTTTTTCGTGAAAAGTTGTGGGAGTGGCATTGCACTGTTCGGCAATAAAACAAAGCTGATTATGAGGTTCTAAATATGAACGACAACTCGTAAAACTTTACACACACATCAGGCCGAGCAAATTTATCAATATTTTATACGTTAGTTGTGCAGCTTTTTTGAAATGGCTCGCCATGGCCCTCGAGAAATGTTAAAAAAAGCAGCTCTGGTTGAGTGTTTCACCTCGCTTTTTGTAAATTTTATGGAGTACAGTGAACCCTCGGTTATCGCGGTTAATGGGGACCGAGACCACCCGCGAAAACTGAAAATCCGCGAAGTAGCGGCGCACCTTCAAAAATGCTTAAAAAAAATATACAATATATATAATAAATATATATATATATATATATATATATATATATATATATATATATATACGGGGAGAGAGAGAGTGAAATTCATGTTATAACAAAAAAACCAAATTATTATTAAAACGTATTATTTTTTTATTCCCCAGCCATTCTTTTTGTATTTATTTAATTACTCCGACTTTTACCTGCTGGTACGCCGTCCGGTGTGCCCTGTGAAATGAAAGGTGGCATTCTTTATTTATTTATTCATTTATTCATTCATAACTGACAGCCTCGCGCTCCGCTCGTGCCCGGGCAGAAGAGGTGCTCCAATTTGGCTTAACTGTGACACACGCCCGCCCTCCTCCCCCGGAGCTTCCATTCGGTTAAACTTAGGGGCCGCTTGGCACCGCCCGTGCCCGGGGAAGGTGCTCCTCTTCGGCTTACTGTGACGCGAGCATGCCCTCCTCCTCCGGAGCTTCCATTCGGTTAAACTTAGGGGCCGCTTGGAACCGCCCGTGCCCGGGGAAGGTGCTCCTCTACGGCTTAACTGCCACGCACGCTGGCCGGAGCTCTGGTACGGTCCGAACCGCGCGAAACGTCGCCACCGATCGTGTCCGGGGGAACGTGCTCTTCTTCGTCCACTCTCCTCTTCGCCCACGCTCTTCTTCGGCGCACGCCGGCCGTCTAACCGCTCCAGCGCCCCGTTGTGTCGCTCGGCGAAACTACAATGCCCCCGAATATTTTTTAGACCCGCGAAGCACTGAACCCGCGAAAGGTGAACCGCGAAGTAGCGAGGGTTCACTGTATGTATAAGACCAAGACCTACAAAATAGTCTCTTGGAGCAATGAGCTAGGTTTTACAGGAAGTCGGCCATTTTGAATTTACTTAAAAGGGGGCGGGTCACCACAATGGACTTTGTGTAGAAATTATTATTGGGGCCCGAGCAGCGACCGCGGCGAGGTCCCTATTGTTTTTGTAGAAATTGTTATTAGGGCCCGAGCTGCGACGGCTGCGAGGTCCCTATTGTTTTTGTAGAAAATATTATTACTTTTATTATTATTATTATTATTATTATTATTAGGGCCTGAGCAGCGACCACCTTGCACCACCCAGTGGTGACAAAAATTATAATTTTTTACATTTTGACGTACTGCACGGTGCCCTTTTAACGAATCTGATTGAAAATTGGCCAAAAATGACTTTAGACATTGATCTTGTTGAATCCTTTTGGGCAATTTATCGATACTCATAGTGGTGTCTTTGAAAAAGGTACCGATGACGCGCTGGTCCAATGATCAGCATCTCGGTTTTATCTGAGTTAAGACGCAAAAAATTGAAAGACATTCATAGTTTAATTTCGGCAAGGCATGCCTCTAATTTATAGCAATCACACGGATTCGTTATATCCAACGGCATGTATAATTGCGTATCATCAGCATAACAATGAAAACTAATGTTATATTTCCGTATAATATCACCAAGCGGTAGCATCTAGTACCAATCCCTGCGGAACTCCGCGTGTGATCTTACAAAGATCAGAAGTCGCATTGCCATGAATTACACGGTGCCTCCTCTCCGACAGATACGAATTAAACCAAGAAAGCGCTGAACCTGAAATGCCAACACAAGTTTCAAGGCGTTTTAATAATATGTTATGATCAAGTGTCAAAAGCGGCGCCAAGATCGAGTAAGAGTAATACAGTGAACCCTCGGTTATCGCGGTTAATGGGGACCGAGACCACCCGCGAAAACTGAAAATCCGCGAAGTAGCGGCGCACCTTCAAAAATGCTTAAATTATATATATATATATATATATATATATATATATACGGGTAGAGAGAGAGAGAGTGAAATTCATGTTATAACAAAAAAAAATTATTATTAAAACTTCTTATTTTTTTATTCCCCAGCCATTATTTTTGTATTTATTCAATTACTTATTTTTGTATTTATTTAATTACTTCGACTTTTAACTTCTGGTACGCCGTCCGGTGTGCCCTGTGAATGTTATGATCCTCCAGCAGAGCTGGAGGATTGAGCAGGACTCTCCAAACGCAGACACAAGTAGGATAACAATCCGACGCCAGGTAGTCAGTGTAGGTGGTAGTGAGTGTAATCAGTGAGTGAATGGGAATCCGGTGCGGGGCTGGTGGGCGCGTCTCGCAGCAGCTGACCGCATGGCGCGAGACGATCGCTGGAGGAACGCCCACACAGCTGAAAAAACAAAAACACACGCGGCATGACAGGCACGGATCATGCCAGTGAAATGAAAGGTGGCATTCTTCATTTATTTATTTATTCATTTATTCATTCATAACTGACAGCCTCGCGCTCCGCTCGTGCCCGGGGGGAAGAGGTGCTCCTCTTCGGCTTAACTGTGACGCGAGCATGCCCTCCTCCTCCGGAGCTTCCATTCGGTTAAACTTAGGGGCCGCTTGACACCGCCCGTGCCCGGGGAAGGTGCTCCTCTTCGGCTTAACTGTGACGCGAGCATGCCCTCCTCCTCCGTAGCTTCCATTCGGTAAAACCTGATTGGAAAGGTTCAAATTGATTATTACTAGTCATATATTCATTAAGTTTTTCAAGATTTTTGCAATAAACGGAAGATTTGAAACCGGTCTATAGTTGTTGAGACTCTCTGGGTCGAGGTTTGGTTGCTTAAGTAGCGGTCGCATAATGGCGGTCCTAAAGCTGCTGGTACTATACCCGTGGTAAGTGATAGATTAATAATATTTAAGACAGACGGTCCTAGGGTCATAAACAGTTCTTTAATTAGTTTGCCAGGAAGCGGATCGAGCACACAAGTTGTCGGTTTTGCCCCACTAACCAATTTTGTTTGGCTTTCAAGAGATACTTTTTTAAATTGAGATAAGGTTATCGGACAGTTATCAGCCCTAATGTCCCTATTAACACCATTTATGACGGAATTCAACGGAATTGTAAGAACAGTGTCTTTAATCTCATCACGAATACACTCAATCTTCTGAGTAAAGAATTGCATGAAATCGTGAGCTGAATAGGAAGAGCTATCCGAGGTTGGTTGCTGTTGCGTTAGCATTGCTACAGTAGCAAATAAATATTTAGGGTTGTTTTTATGTAAAACAATTAATCTAGAGTAATAATTAGTTTTGGCTAGATTGAGCGCTTCCTTGTATAAACTAGCGCACCATGCCTGACGGAAGACCTCCAGTTTGGTCGCACGCCATTTGCGCTCAAGCTTCCTACAAGAATCGTTTCAGTATGCGTGTTTCCTCATAAAACCACGGAGTCAGCCTCTTTGGACAAGTTTTAGTTTTTAAAGGTGCGACGGAGTCAGGCGCATTTAACAGAGCGACATTAAAGTTGTTTGTAAGATCATCAATCGTACCAATATAATTAGGAAACGAATCGGTTACTAAAGGGAGTAGCTCAGAGAGCGCAGCGGTGGTTAAGGAGCTAATGTTGCGGCTGCTATAGCTTTGATCATGGTCAGAACGATGGCAATGCGCCAAGACTTCAAATTTGATTAAGTAATGGTCAGCTATAGCACTAGTATATGGTAATACAATTATTTTTGAGGATGCTAAGCCCCGGGTTAATACCAAATCTAACGTGTTACCATTTATATGCGTTGCTTCATCTATTATTTGCATGAAACCAAACATATCAATTATTGTCCGAAACGCCACGGTAAGTGGTTCCGACGGGAGATTCATATGAATGTTGAAGTCGCCCATGATATATTATCCGCATGAGTTACCAAATCAGCCACAAATTCAGAAAATTCATCTAAAAAGCCTGAGTAAGAGCCAGGGGGACGGTAAAAAACGGCAAGATAAAACGGCAGTGCGGCCGTGGATCGCATAATGAGAACTTCAAATGTTTTGAAGGAATTGCTAGGACGAGGACTAAGTTTTAGATTAAATTCGGAAATGAGGGCTACACCCCCATCTTTCTCATCATTGCCTCTCGCAGGCAAGGGGCCAGAGACAATTACTCGACTCAGACTCATCTTTCTGGCGAGATCACAAGTCCTTGCTATGTTTTTTCTTTGTGATCTCTGATTGCTTCATCCTAGTTGTTGGAGCAGTTTTCTTTTGAGTAATGCAGTATGGCAACACCACCACTAGGGCAATTGATGACGTCAGCACTGGTTGCGTTCATCCATAAATAACAAATGCAGGACAGGTGGGGGAACGCTGGTCGGATACCGTTTTTCAACCGCACTTACTCAAGACGCATTATTTATGTACAAACTGGAAGATAGAAGATAGTATATTGTATTGATTACCGCATATGCGCGGATGTTTTTGATTTGAAGTTTGGAAGACCGTAGCCATTGATTTATTTATTTGATTTACTTGACTTCACGGCATGACATCTGGACTGAAATGACTACGATTAAGACTAACCCTTGACTGTTTGACGTGACATACATAACTACACATCAACATCAAGACCAGTGAAGCCGAGCGAACGTCATCGCAACTTCAACCCATGGTGAGTGAGTGCGCGTTAAAACTTTCTTTAGCCAGCGTATCATTGAAACGGCAGTAACACTAGTGTCATTGGAGCCGACGTGTATTACTATATCTGAATAGCTAGCGTTGTTTGCACTGCGCTGGTGTCTAGGTCTCTTGCGTGCTAGCTCCATAAGATTAGCTTCAATGTCGGGTGCTCTGGCCCCAGCAATACACATTCTGTGGTTGGATTTTCAAGCTTAATGTATCGAGTAATGGAGTCACCTTTCACTAAAGTGCGGGAGCCAGGAGACCGAGGTGGAATGGAACTGCTCTGTGTCTTAACAGGCTCAACGCGATTAGCAAGCCGTTTACGGCCAATGCTAATCGGTGCTGTCCGCCACATTTACGCTTACCACATTACTCTGCTCTAGCTGGCGGACACGTCCCTCCAGCAGGGAGAGTCTTTCCATGAGAATGGTGCAAGTGTTGCATGTGGTGGTGCACGAAACCATAGTTGCGTTTTCACTTACTTTTGATACATTGTATCTGATAGTCCCTTGCAGACTAACCATGTGTTGCACGTCATCGCCCAAACAGACTCTATTGTGAGCTACTTCTAATAATTTATTGACGTCCTATTTTGTTCTTCCAAATGTAGCAACCGATAATAATGTGCCCTTTTAAAGTTTTGACGTTTGTTTGAATTCGCCCTTGCTTATTGACTCTGATATTAAGGTCCAATTGTGTCAGTGTATCACGGCCTAATAAGTAAAACGCACGTTCATGTAGAACTGCTTCTCCACTTGCTTTTTTTGTTTGTTTTTTACGTCACGTGATCCTCCGTTGCTTTCACGACTGGTCCTGACAAATCACAAATTTCTTATCAAACTTGATTCTGTCTGTGTAAATTGTAATCGGTTTTCCTGGGTGGTTGACGGCAGTTTCGAGCAAAGTGGCCATGTTTCCTACAGTTGTAGCAGACGTCGTCTTTTGTTGGCAGGTGTCCTCTTCCTCTTCCACGTCCTTGGTAGAAGATCGGTGCTGACGGGGTGGTCGTGAGGCCCGCAGCCCATTTACGCATATTATCTTGGATTGGTGTGATTGTTTGGCAGGCCGCTTTGCATTCATCTCTTGTGGCAGGCTTCCCAGGGCGCTGTTGTCCACTTGTTGAGGCAATCCCGGCTCCTTTTCTCGCTGGCCCTCCTCCTCAGCTCTCTCACCCTGACTTCCTTTTTCACTGTCACTGTCTCTTTGATCCTCGGCTGGTGCATTTCCTCCTTTTTTTCTCGCTCCTGTTTCTTCGTCTTTCTTTATCTCCATATTAAGTACTTTCTGCTTCTTCTCTTAAACGTCTTTCACTCTCTTTCTAAATCAGCACACATCTTTCTTGGAGATGATAACCACCGGACTGCACCACTCCGACTTGGAAGGCTCAATGACTCCAAGCTTCAGCATTTCCTGGAGCTCCTTGGTTAGTCTCTCCACCAAGTGTTGCGGAACTCGGTAGGGGCGCTGACGAATTGGTAATCCTTCTTTGAGACGAATGACGTGTTCTACCACCGTCGTCTTCCCTGGGCTGGCGGAAAAAAGAGAAGGCACCGTCTTGAAAATTAAGCACATCTCTGTGACTTGCTTGGGTTTCCGACGTGCCAGTGCAGGCGCATCTGTCGTCGTCGAGGACTCCAGCTCTGCCTCGTCATCATCATCATCATCATCATCATTGTCGTCGTCCTCGTCCTTGTCGTCGTCGTCGTCCTCCTCCACCTTCCGCGCGAGTATGACCTCCTTTGGAGCCTGGTTTGAACGCTCCTTCCACTCTTTGAGGAGGTTCACATGATAAGTTTGTTTATTTTTTTTCTTCTCCGGATGGAAAATCTCATAGGTCACTGGACCCATCTTCCGGGTGACCTCATATGGCCCCTGCCACTTTACTAAAAGCTTGTTGTTGCATGTGGGGAGAAGCCGCAATACTTTTTGGCCGGGTTTAAACTCCCGGTGGCGAGCTTGCTGGTCATACCAGGTCTTCTGGCTTTTCTGGGCCTCCCGCAGGTTGACCTCTGCCTCCTACTGGTACCTGGCCAGTCTCTCCCTCATTTCCAGCACAAATTTCACCACCCCCCGATCACTTCACGTGGTGGAAGGTGCCTCCTAGGCCTTTCGGAGCAAGTCCAATGGCCCCTGAACCTCCCAAGCATGCAAGAGTTCAAAGGGAGAGAAACCTGTTGACGCCTGAGGAACTTCGCGATAGGCAAACAGCAAAAAGGGCAGCCACCGGTCCCAGTCTTTTCCAGTATCATCCACAAATTTCTGGAGCATCTTCTTTAAGGTCTGATTGAACCTTTCCACTAGTCCATCAGTCTATGGGTGGTATGGAGTGGTTTTGATGGCGGAGATGCCCAGTTGTTTGTTGAACAGTTGCATTAACCTTGAAGTGAAATTGGTTCCCTGGTCTGTTAGAATCTCATCTGGTATGCCAACTCTGGAAAGGAGTTGCACCAAGGCACAAAGTACTGCCGGAGCAGTGATTGTGCGCAATGGAAATGCCTCTGGGAAACGTGTGGCGTTGTCACACACTACACCACTGCTTTTTGTCAAAGGACCCACAATGTCCATAGCAATCCTGCGGAATGGAATGTGCAGCTTTTTTAAAATGGCTTGCCATGGCCCTCTAGAAATATTCAAAAACTTCAGCCCTGGTTGAGTGATTCACCTACTTTTTGTAAATTCGATGGAGTATGTATAAGGCCAAGACCTACAAAAAAGTCTCTTGGAGCCATGCGCTAGGTTTTACAGGAAGTCGGCCATTTTGAATTTACTTAAATGGGGGCGGTTCACCACAATGGACTAAATGCTTAAAAACTCCCCTGCTCATGCTCTAAAAAAATCCCAAACTTACCCTGTACATAAGGTGCTAACTTTGATAGGTAAGCTAAACTTTAGCCACAGTAGACGCGTCAGCGACTATGCAATCGGTGGGTGGCATTCATGAGAATCGGGATCGCTCAACATACAGATAATAAATAAAATCACTGTAACTGGAGGGATTGTAAACTGCTAAAGCAGGTACAACAAGCGGATCCAAAAAATTTCTGAGAGTTACCGGTGAGCAGTGGCAGCCAAACGTGCCAGCGTCCACTCAACCTCGAGTTGATTCAATATTCACAATATTTTATTATTTTGTCGTACAGTTGTTTAAAAATGG
Source organism: Idiotropiscis lumnitzeri (assembly GCF_059441095.1). NCBI lineage: Eukaryota > Metazoa > Chordata > Actinopteri > Syngnathiformes > Syngnathidae > Idiotropiscis > Idiotropiscis lumnitzeri. The sequence goes on from NW_028283651.1 coordinate 137,757, forward strand.
CTCGCTATCGCCCCCTAGAAAAAAAAAACAACAAAAAAAAACAGCCCCATATCTCTGTTTCACCAAACTGAAAATTTGATGAAGTGTGTACAAAGCCAAGACCTAATAAAAAGTCTCATGGAGCCGTATGCTAAATTGAACAGGAAGTCGGCCATTCTAAATTTATCAGAATCCGAAATCCTTTTATTGTCATTGTACAGTGTGCAACAAGATTAGGGAGCTCCCCTCTCCAGTGCAATACAACAATAATTTAATCAAATATATAAATTAGATAAATAAGAGAATAAATATTGTGATGGAAAATAGTATGAAATTGGAGAAATACAACACAATACGTCGCTGTTCAGCAAGGTAAGGGTGGTCGTGTGTGTGTGCATGTGTGTGAGAGTTCAGAATGGTGATGGCGCTCGGAAAGAAAATGTTTTTCAGTCTATTAGTCTTTGATTTGATGCACCTGTAGTGCCTGCCAACAAATTTACTTCAAACATTGACGAGGCTTTGAAAACAAAAGCTGCTCTAACTTTAACTACAAGCAAATTCCTCTTGAAGATTCCTCACGTTATTTCTCGGAAATATTTCACATTTCCAACGTGCCAGTACCCCAACGTTGTCCGGGTGGCGAGGGCCCTTTATAGCTGCTCGCAGCTCTAGTTTTTAATTAATTTTTTAAAATCAATGGTGATGACAGTGAAATATGTCTGGTCTGGTATCATGATAGCTGGAGGATATTTTGTCATGATATTTTAGTCAGGCCTGATAACAGTGATGTATGCTGATTTCAGGCTACTTTTATTTTGAAATGCCGTATCACATTTTGGTGGGACCGCAATTGATGGACAACTGGGGTTGTCTAGTGTCCCCCAAAATGGGTCTGATATCACGATAGCTCGAGGGTATTTTGAAATGATTATTTTAAAATCAGTGTTGATGACAATGAAATGTGCATATTTCAGGTGTTTTTTTTTTTATTGTGAAATTACACCAGATTTTGATGGGACCACTTTTGATGAACAGCTGGGGTCGTCGAGTGTCCAACAAAACTAGTCTGGTATTACGACAGCTCCAGCTCTTTTATTTTAAAATGCCTCCTTACATTTTGATGGGACTACTTTTGGTGGAAAGCTGTGTTGTCTAGTGTCCTCCAAACCTGGTTTGGTATTACCATAGCTAGAGGATATTTTTTAATGAAATTTTAAAGTCAGGCATGATGACAGTGAAATGTGCAGATTTCAGGCAACTTTTAGTTTGAAATTACAAATTAGATTTCAATGGGACCACTTTTTATGGACAGCTGGGGTAGTCTCGTGTCCCACAAAACTGGTCTGGTATCACGAAAGCTCGAGCTATGTTTTTTTTTAACTCAGTGGTGATGACCGTGAAATAAGCGAATTTCAGGCTACTTTTATTTTGAAGTGCCACATCACATTTTGATGTGACCACTTTTGGTGGACAGCTGGTGTGGTCTAGTATCCCCAGTCCTGGTTTGGTATCACGATAGTTTGAGGATATTTTTTAAAGATTTTTCTTTTAAATCAGTGTTGATCACAGTGCATATTTCAGGTGATTTTTTTATTTTGAAATGCCACATCAAATTTTGAAGTGACCACTTTTTGTGGACAACTGGGGTGGTCTGGTGTCCCGCAGAACTCGTCTGGTATCACGATAGCTTGAGGATTTTGTAATGATTTTAATTTTTTTAATCATTGGTGACGACAGACAAATAAGCAAATTTTCACGCTTTTATTTTTAAATATCCAATCAGATTTTGATGGGACCACATTTGTTTTTCCGGTTCCGTCGCCACGCGAGTGGCTACCTGCTAGAGCAGCACGGCTCACTATTTGAGCCTTTTTCGCGTGTTTTTCCCTTTACCCAGTTTTATTTATTTTACCTCATCGCAGCAATGGACATCCAAATTGCGGTGGTTTTATTGCTGCTGAGGGCTGTTTTTTGCGTGATCGTGTCCGGAGATGTCACTGGGAGCTACGGATCAATCGTTTACACAAGAGATCAGCTGTTAGCACTTCGTGCTAACCCCGTGCCGACTCCCGGAGCGAGACCCGATATCCCCCACGAGTTGAGGAGGAAGAGACGGGGGATGTCGCGCGGGGGCGAAACGCCAGGCAAAGAGGAGGCGTGACCACCCCGTCCTCCCGTCCGTTTTTATGGGAAATGTTAGATACCTTCCCAAGAAAATGGACGAGCTAACAGCGCTAACGCGGCACGAGAGGAACTTCCAATGAGCTAGCTTGCTGATGTTCACGGATTCATGGCTAACAGAGCTAACGCCGGACACCGTTGTGGAATTTGACGGCTTCCAAATACTACTTGCGGACAGGACACTGGAAAGCGGTAAGAGGAAAGAGGAGGGCTGGCTGTGTTTGTTAATGATAGATAGTGTAACCCTAGGCACATCACAGCTAAGGAGCAACTTTCCAGTCGGGACAATGAGCTGCTAGCTGTTAGCATGCGTCCATACTTGACAAGCATCGCGAGTTAACAAGGACGCGCACGTAACAGGTGCGTGAGTAAACTGCTTAAAACTTTGATCGTCATTCGGCTTACCTACAAATTGAGACGCTACAGTCAGTTTGACGTTTTTGTTTGCTTCATTGTGGATTGACATGGAGGAACAAGACAGTGGAAAGCGGACATTAAAAATGACGGAGAAAAGCTGTAGAAGATCACAAGCCTAAACGGATGCAGGCACGCAGCTGCAAATTTGCTCAATTGACCTCCATGCAACGTCAAATTGAACAATTGATGGAGGATGATGCAAATGTTGACGCTGTAAAAAACTGAGGTTCGTGTTTGCTTTAGCGGCATGGAGCAAGAATTTGTGGACCTCAATTCCGGTCTGCAAAATTTAAAGACTGAAGAGGATTTTGCCGATGACCAAAATAACTGGTTTGATCCAAAAAATGTAATTAATGGAAATGTGAGCAATGGAAGAAGGACGTTTTGAAACGTGCAGAGGAAGGATGCAATAAACAAATATCACCTGCTGATAGTAGATCTGCATCAACTAACTACACCCATAGAAGTAGAAGTAAAGAATCTAACAGACAGAAGCTCACTTCTGTCAACGTCTTCAATTAAATTAAAGGCTCAAATGGAACGAGCATGTTTAAAGGCAAAGGCTGCTGATTTACAACAAAGGTTGGCACTTGAGCAAGAAGAAGCTGCAATTAAAGCAAAGAAGGAAATGCATGCAATGCAAACGGCACTCCCTGAGTCTGATGCTAAATTGGATGTCTTGAGAAGATATGAAAATACCCAGGAGGATGGTATCCACATTCCTGATGAGTGTGTTACAATTTAAACAAGGAAAAACATTCAATTACCATCACAGCCTATCAGAGCAACAAGCAGTGTTGACCTGAAATGCTCCCACTTCGACTATTCCAATGGCTAGATTTCCACATCAGACAGAAAGTAGAGAACAACAGGGACATGTGCTTGATGGCCTTTGCCACGCAATCTCACAGCAAGCCAGTGTCGCAGAATACTTAGCAAAGAGTCAAAAAGCATCGCTTCTTCCCGAACTTTCCATTCCTACGTTTTACAGGCGACCCTCTGCATTATAAAACCTGTATAGGTGCCATTGAACATGGGATTGAAGGCCGTACAAGTGATAACCGTGATCATCTTCAATTTTAGCTGCAGTATACTAGTGAACAACCACATGAGTTGGTGAAGAGCTGCATCCATATGGAACCTCTGACAGGATATACCAAAGCAAAACAAATCTTGAAGGAGTTTTATGGTGATGACTTCATGATAGCAGAAGCATATTTAAAGGAAGCCATGGATTGGCCAACAATCAAGTCTGAAGATGGTGTTGCACTTCAGTCTTTCACATTATTCCTTATGGGCTGTTCGAACATAATGGCAGATGTTAATTACATGGAGGACTTGGACAACATGGCTAATATAAAGGCATTGGCAAACAAACTTCCATACAGACTTATAGAATCTTGGAGAAAATTTGCCTGCAATCTCCAAGAAAGAACAAATAGAAGAGTGAAGTTTAAGGATTTTGTTGACAAGCACGAAAGATTTCTATAAAACAGAAAACAAAATCACAACACACAGAAACAACAAAATCAAAGAAAGTCTTCACAACAGTCATTGTGCCCGCCAAGATGGAAAACAACAAAACCACCACGCCAAAGGCAGAACCTGTTTCAGTGGATGCTATTGCCAAACCATGTGCTAATTGTAATGGAGAGCAACACAGTCTCACAATTGGTAAGGAATTTAGGAGAAAGCATCACAAGGATAAGATTGACTTCTTGAGGAGCAAGGGTCTGTGTTTTGCATGTTTGATGCACGGTCGCATTAGCAGTTGCTGGAAACAAAAGCTTCAATGTCAAGAATGCTCTAGACTGCATCCTACAGCACTACACATTGTCCATAAACTTCTGCAAAGAAACAGCCTAAGACGATTGTGAATAGCAGTACCTATTAAGCGCCCTCGTACAAACAACAGAAACCTGGGGTGTCACTGGGGCCTGTAAATAGGACTGCATCCTTTCAATAATTCCGGTATGGGTCAAGGCACAAAAAGGAACCAAGACAGTGGCGACTTACTGTCCGGTTTAAAAATGCCCTGACGCCTTTTTTAGACTGAAATAACTTACTAAAGTTTTCGTTTTGTGCCATTCAGAATGGGAGAGGGAGCCAGGAGGTGAAACAGCCGTCTTGCCAGTTCAATCCCGCACACCCTCTGACTCTCACCCTCCGTTCTGCCTTTTTATTGAAACTAACTCATCAATAACTAATCACCAGAAGACAGAAAAGCATCAACAACTAATCACCAAGAGACAGAAAACATCAATAACTCACGGTATAAAGGTCAGTTTAACTAAAGCATCAATAACTAATCACCAGGGACTCCAGCAGGCAGAAAATCATAACCCAAGGTCAGTTTAACTAAACACATCTTCAGGATACGGTGTCTGTGTGTGTGTGTGTTAAAATAACAAGTAAGTGTCTCTGTGTGTGTTCAACATTAATGAGTGTATAAAAACATGATTATGAATACACAAACTGATTACCTATCCTCAGCCCATCTTACATTTCCCCCCTGTTGTGGATTTAAAAATCATGTCCTTACGGCTTTAAGACAGATCATCATAATGAAATCATACAACAGTGTGATCATCAGTGGAGGAGCGAAAACCTCACATTAGGGAAAAATTCCCCTCCTCCCTTCCGGCGTAGAATGAGATCCTCATAATTTGATGACCATCAGGGAATAAAACTTGTCCCTGGGGTGACTTGGTGGAGGCCCTTGCCTCGTTGTAGGAGAGATAAGATAAGATAAGATAAGATAAGATGTCCTTTATTAGTCCCACAATGGGGAAATTTGAGGTGTTACAGCAGCAAAGATATAGATCACACAGAGTCGGCGGCGTAATGTAGCCGTTAATGTATAACATTAGCAGCAGACATTCAGAAAAAGCATGCAAATATACACAGTATAAACGTATCTAAGTGTAAGGAAACACTCCTAATGTTTGTCCATTATACGGAGGGGGAAACGCTGTAATGATAAAAACTACTGAATGATTGAAAATACTGCAATCATAAAAATATTCCAATGATAAAAGTACTGTAATGGTAAGAGTACTGAAATGATAGAAAAGTACTGCATGATAGAAAATACTGCAATGGTAAAAGTACTGTAATAGTAAAAGTACTGCAACGATAGAAAAATACTGCAATGATGAAAGTACTGCAATGGTAAAAGTACTGCAATGGTAAAAGTACTGTAATAGTAAAAGTACCGCAATGATAGAAAAATACTGCAATGATAAAAGTACTGCAATGATAAAAGTACTGTAATAGTGAACATCCTGCAGTGGTAGAAATACTACAGTGATAGAAGTATTGTAATAAGAATACTGTAATGGTAAACAAAATACATCATTGGTCAATATTTAAGTACACCCTTGGCTGAAAGTACAGTAGTAGTTAATATTGCATCCTAGGACTGCACAATTGCACTAATGCCCTCCCGTTTGTAGGCCTGACCCAATGTTCTTGTTAAAAAGTCTGACAGCAGTTGGCAGGAAGGAGCGGCGAAATCTCTCTTTGGTACAGCGAGGGTGTAAAAGTCTGTCACTGAAGGAGCTGTAAAGTGTTCTCAGAGTGTCATTGAATGGGTGGGCTGGTTTGTCCAGCATTGATGACAGTTTTGCCGTCATCCTTCTGCCCCCCACTGAGTCCACAGAGTCCAGGGAGCAGCCCAGGACAGAGCTGGCCCTCCTCACCAGTTTGTCCAGTCTCTTTTTGTCTCGGCCCGAGATGCCTCCTGCCCAGGAGACCACTCCATAGAAGATGACTGATGAAACCACCGAGTCATAGAAGTTCCTGAGGAGTGTTCCCCGAACGCCAAAGGACCTCAGCCGCCTGAGTAGGAAGAGTCTGCTCTGACCCTTCCTATAGAGAGCGTCTGTGTTGTCGCTCCAGTCCAGTTTATTGTTCAGATGAACACCCAGGTACTTGTAAGTTGAGACCCTCTCAACGTCTGTTCCCTGGATATTCACTGGTGCAGGTGGAGAGTGCCGACGCTTGCGGAAATCCACCACCAGCTCTTTGGATTTCCCAGCGTTGATTTGGAGGCGGTTCTGCTGACACCAGTCCACGAACCCCTGCGTAACCCCTCTGTACTCCCGATCGTCATCGTCAGTGATGAGGCCGACAATCGCAGAGTCATCAGAGAACTTCTGCAGGTGACAGGTTGTGGAATTGTATTTGTAGTCCGAGGTGTAGAGGGTGAACAGGAAGGGAGCCAGCACAGTTCCCTGCGGCGCTCCCGTGCTGCAGAGGAGCACGTCAGACACACAGTCCTGTGTTCTCACGTACTGTGGCCGGTTTGTGAGGTAGTTGTGAATCCATGTGATGAGGTGGTGGGCCACTCCCGCCTGCTCCAGCTTGTCTCCCAATAAGGCGGGCTGGATGGTGTTGAAAGCACTTGAGAAATCAAAGAACATGATCCTCACCGTGCCCCCCGCCTTCTCCAGGTGGAAGAGTGAAGTGTGGAGCAGGTAGATGATGGCATCATCCACATTGATGCCAGGCTGGTATGCAAATTGGAGTGGGTCCATTGAGGAGCTGACCAGGGGGCGCAGATGGACGAGGACCAGTCTCTCCAGGGTCTTCATCAGATGAGACGTCAGCGCCACTGGTCTGAAGTTGTTGAGCTCCTTCGGATGGGGTGTCTTTGGAACCGGAACCAGGCAGGATGTTTTCCACAGCTGGGGGACTCTGCCCAGCTTCAAGCTCAGGTTGAACATGTGCTGGACGATTCCACACAGCTGGTCTGCGCAGGATTTGAGGAGCTGGGAGCTGGTCCCATCTGGGCCTGCCGCCTTCCTCGCCTTCATCTTCCTCAGCTGGTTCTTCACCTGAGATGTTGTGAGGAACAAGGCTGAGCAGGAGGAAGTGGTGGTTGTCTGATGAGGCTGGGAACTGGAGCCTGTGGAGAGAGAGAGGGGCGAGAGAGGGGGAGAGAGGGTCTTGTTCGCAGTGGCAGGAGGGGTGGGTGGGGGCTGCATCAGGGAAGCCTGAGCGGGGTCAGACATTTGATCAAACCTATTGAAAAATAGGTTCAACTCATTTGCCCACTGAAGCCCCCCCCCCCCCTTCTGGGTCTTACCTGCTTGTCCGTGGCCTGAGATGGTCTTCAGGCCCCTCCAGACATCCCTGGCATTGTTCCGCTGCAGTTGTTCTTCCATCCGCATCCTGTAGGACAGCCGTCCTTACCTCCCGGATCTTCGTGTATGGTGTGTGTGTGTGTGCACGTGTGAGGACAGGGGCAAGAAGTCCATGTGTTTTTACGTTTCAGTGTCCAGTTTGAGTTCGTCATTCTCAACATTAATCAGGTTGTAATGGTACATTTGGGCAACAAACCTACGATTAACCATCGTCTTTGTCATAAAAATAATGCAACATGAACAGACTACACATAACAAAATGAAAACTATAATTATCCCTATATATTGTTTTTTAAATTCTTCATAGTGGTCATAACATCAATAATTGTTTCATTTTTATTAAAAATTTAAATGCAGTAATGTACTCCAATCAAGGCTGATATTCCTTTATGTACGTCATTAATTTCCAAACAATATCTAATCTTTTTGTTCTGTGGCTTCAACATATTTATCATCTCATCAATATTAGCACCACAGAGTACTGAGTTTCGAGATCCTCACAATAGTCGTTCTCAAAATGATATTTTATTTTTATCAATTTAGCTTTGTTAAGGTAAGATATTTTATTGACAATCTAACATTAATATGCAAAGAACATGTACATTAGTACGAAATGTAAAAGAAAATTGTGGTGGGGGGGTGCGAATTGTTTTCTTCTTGGTAGGGGGGGCATGACAGGAAATAATTGAGAACCACTGGTCTAGTCACACACCAGCTCGGGTTCATTCCCTACCAGAGAAATGACATTCCATGTCCCCAGAGCTAGGCGCTTTATGTTGCCGGGGATTGGACTGCCTTTGACTGCCTCCTAGCTCAAAGGAAACCCAAATTCTTTGGTCCCGCCCACTGGTAGTGAGCCGAAGCCCTTGTATTAAATAATAAATAAATACATAAAATAAAAAAATTAATAAATTTAAAAAACGGACCGATCCACTGCTTGGGTTAGTTTGACCCACCTTGAGATCCGTTCCCACTCAGTGACAGTGTCTACAAGCCACTGCCACCAGGCCAGTGAACCCAACGTCCAGGCAGTGACAAAAAACGTGATCAAATTACATTGCTCATCATAAGGTGTTTGTGAGACGCTCTTTGTATGTTTCCTCAATTAAGACCTGTTTTCCATTGGTGTATTTGAAAAAAGTGGTGAACCTGTTAAATTCACTACAAAACGTTAAGAAGATGAAAGTAATGTTTGAAGGAATATTATTTTTCTATCGACGTGCCGGCGGGCGGGCACAGATAGAGAGTGATAAATCAGCACCACCCGCGCGGGGCGTGCTGACGAAAAGGCAAGCGCTCCTCCTCTCATCGCGTCCTTATTAAGACAGAAAAAAGACGCTGTTGAATTTGACCTATTCGCAGTTCGAGCAGGTGCTTAACGCTGGAGAATATCACCACTTCGAAGTTCGAACTGCTGTTGAAACGGAGAGGTAAGTGTTTTTCGTTGGGTTTTTTTCAAAACATGCGTCGAGTGCATTTGTTCATAGTTAGAGATAGTTGTGTGGAAAACACTATACAAAGTAGCACCATGGATGTGGGCCTACAACACTGGCCTAGCAAACATGTGCTCCTACATCGACATAATTGACGAGCTCCAGTTAAGCATTGAATAATTATAAAACGTCATGGTGCTTTTACTCATTTAAAGAACTAAACCGACGCGTATTGTCATCCGGTGGTCAGGTTTGCATTGAATGTGAGCACGAGGGACGCTAGCTTGTTGCGTTAGCTTTGCGGAGCTAACAGCTTGCACTTTTGTTATAGAACCACAGAATGCAAGTACCATGATAATTTCTGTCATTAATTTTTGTGTAAGACACGATGTTCACTGGTTAATTACATGATTCTTAAAGCAAAGGTTACTGTGAATGCAATTTTGGTAAGATTTTTGTAGTCACACTGCATAAATCTGTCTGTGTCTGTTGTTTAAACTTCAATATAAACTATTATGGTTGAAATCGTTAATTGGGATGGAGGAATTGATATTTTTTTAATTTATAATTTATTTTTCTTACACTGATATTGTTAAAACTCCATTTAGCCCATAGTATTAATAATTCTCAACACAATACTGTCTTTTTTCTTTATAGAATAAACAATGCCTTCCCTGAGATGCAGGAAGTCCCCAAAGCAGGATACTATTGAACATGCAGTCAAGGGTCTGGACAAGACTGCAGAGTTAGAAGCGAAGTATATAAACTAATTTAAAGGTATGATGTTAACGCTTTTGCTAAGATATATTATTGTTTTCTGATAACCAAGCTGACATCGTTTTTTAAGTGGTTATTTTACATTAAGAGTGTCTTGACCTTTTCTTTTGCCACTTTTGTCAGTTTCAAGTTATTTCAGTGAGTGTGAAACCTGATGGTAGGAGTTCTATCTAAATTAAGGCTGTACTTGATGACGCCCTCCGGCATTTTTATACCACAATAGACCGGTGAACAAGTCCGATATTGATAGTCTAGTGTAAAGCACGTAATACGTCACAGAGATCACGTGACGCGATCCAATATGACTGTGTACAGTGTATGTCATTGTTTTGAAACTAAATAATCTTAAAGTTTTTTTTTTTACGTAACCAGGTGCAATTGACATTTGTACTTTCAGTCCTAATACATACTGGCTAATGCAATGCTGGAAAATGAATTTTGGCTGGTCTGTTCCTTTAAAATCATAAAGAAGGGCTCTGCTCTATCCCTCACAAGAAGCAATGTTTCAAACCACCCTACATTAGTATAGTGGCCCAAATGAATATGATGACTCCTTATTTGTGTGCTTAAAAATATGACGAAGCTAACTTGATTTCCCTGTTAACTAGGTCAAGGAGTATTTACCAAGGCCCCTTTCAGGAAAGACGACTTTATTCTTTATTATGGAGTACAGAGGAAAATTGATAGATTCTGATGAATCTCAACGCAGGAAGATGGATGGAAGAGGCACTGTCTTTTTGTTTGACTTCCGCCGGCAAGAAAAAACTTGGAGGTGAGGCAAAGATTGAGATGTTATCTTATTTTTGTTTTTATTTAAAAAAATAAACACATACTCATCCCATAAGTGTTAGGGGAAAAATCATTCTCTAAGCAAAAATGTATAATTACTTTTATTCATGCGTTGAATCTGTACAAATGAAAATATAGATCATGAAGTCTCAAAGACAAGCTGTTAATAGGGTCTGATTCCAATAGAAATTTCTTGTATGATTTGATTTAGATTTAAAAATTGTGGATTTCCTATTTTTATGTTTTGTGTACACAAGATTGTCTCAAAGATTAATTTCTGACATTGATTGAATAATTGTTTTTTTTTTTTTTAATCTATTTTAAGTGTTGATGCAGCTCAAGAAGATGGCAGTCTGGGAAGACTGGTTAATGATGACCACATGCACCCCAACTGTAAAATGAAGAAGATGACAACAGAGGACAGACCACACCTCTGTCTGTTTGCGCTCCGAGACATTGATGTTGGCGAAGAAATAACTTAAGACTATGGACCAGCTGGCCTTGGAGAACACAGGTTTGTAAGATGCATCTTTAAGTACAATAACAGAGCCCACTTGTGGTGTTCTGGTGATGTAGTTTCCAATTAGTTTGGCAATCTAATAAATGTATGTGAAGTTTCTATGGAAGTTGAACATGATGACTGACTGGGGGAGTTCTCCATTGTCCACTATCTGTAATTCAAATTTGTGGGTCTGAGTCAAAGTTTGGCTCTGCAGGAACAACGAACTGGTCAGGGAGTGACAGTATTACAAAGTTCTGCGTTACTCCTTTCTGGGCGGTGGCCCTGTTAGGCCATCATATGCCATATTGCAAATATCCCCATTGTGGGACTAATTAAGGACATCTTTATGTTGTGGTTTCCCTACCAGAACCAGCACCAACCCTGTATATTCATGATATAAAACACTGTTTCAATTTGATATTTAGCCTTTCTATACTGTAAAAATAGAAGACCCCAGGCTTTCCTGCGCGCCCTTGCCCAATTGGTGGTGTTCAGGAGACAACCTGGGACTGAAATATCAGTCACAACCAGTGTTGTTTTCGTCACTGATGACTATGACGAAAATACTTCGTTAACGCCCCTTTTTTAATGACGATGACAAGCTATACGAGGTTCTTTTATGACGAAAACATGACGTGATGTACATGAATTTTTTTCGTTGACTAGACAAAATTGTTAGCATGTGGTTCATAAATTATTTTATGTTGCTTTTAGTGAAATAAAGCCACAACAGTTGCCCAACAAAATGTTTTGCTTCTCTGCTTATTTTGGAGCAGTGAGTATTGATTCCACTGTTGCCACTTTTTTCTGTTTGTAATGAAGAATCCTTAGTAGTCCATCCAAAAGTCTTTGTTATTGGGTGGAAACCTTGAATGCCTTGTTTTAACTCAAATGGACTTAAACCCATCCATCCATCCATCCATCCGTTATCTGAACCGCTTCTCCTCACTAGGGTCGCGGGGGGTGTTGGAGCCTATCCCAGCTGTCTTCGGCAGTAGGCGAGGTACACCCTGAATTGGTGTCCAGCCAATCGCAGGACATGCATAGACGAACAACCATCCACGCTCACACTCATGCCTCGGGGCAATTAGAGTGTCCAAGCAACTTGCCATGCATGTTTTAAGAATATGGGAGGAAACCGGATTACCCAGAGGAAACCCACGCAGGAAGGCCGGAGCCAGAATCGTACCTACGACCTCAATATTGTGAGGCCATCATGCTAACCAGTTGGGCCACCGTGCCGCTTGGACTAAAACCTTTGTGAATAAATTGACGAAAACTAGGGTAAAACTTTTTTTGCGTTTCCGTCGATTAAAACTGGACTAAAACCCTTTTTTTAGTTTTCGTTGACTAAAACTGGACTAAAACTATAACGAATTGGGATGACTAAATGTGATGTAAACAAATCAGCACTTTGTCCAAATGACTTGGACAAAATCTAAAATGCCTGCCAAAAACAACACTGGTCACAACACGTGTCTACAGAAGATTAATTGGCATGGGCGAAATTAATTAGTTTTATTTCATTCATGAGCTTATGTTTTGTTTTGGGTGGCTAAGGCTTAAAATGTGTAAAAATCTAATCCAACCTCAAATATAATTAATTCAATAAATTTATGATGCTACTAAAACATCGAAGCAGCCTCCTCCAGGCTTTACAGACTCAGAAATGGAGGTATGCGTATCGTGTGCTCATCCTGTCGTGTCTCGAGATGTTAAAATTGCAGTTAGATAGACGTGTGCTGATTAGACAAGACTTCTAATATATCTGGTGTCACAGGATATTTGTCAGTGAATGTGTATGTCTGGTTTGAGGCTCACTCAGCTTTTTCTTGTGTTGTGGGGTCCAGTTGAGTTGAATTGCGAGTCAGGTATGTTGGCCATCTGACACCCAACTGTCAGGTTTGCGTTCGTGGGGACCCCGTAGAGCCATTTTTATTGTTGACATAAATCATAGCTAATCATCTTTTCCTTCATTATCATATGAAATACAGTTAGGAGTTGTATGTGCCTTTACTATGTTATAATCTTAGAACCTACCAGCCACTACAGCTGTCCGACAAGAAGACTTTTGGCTGTCCTGTGCTCCATTGCGGCCCTGGTGGCGTTCAAAAGACAACCTGTGACTGAAATATCAGTCACAACATATCTCTACTGAAGATTAATTGTCATGCGCTAAAGTAATTGGTTTTGTTTCATTCGTGAACTTGTTCGTTAAAATGTGTAAAATTCTGATCCATTTTCTTTTTTTTAATTCATTAAATTAATATTCAACTTGTTCATTAGGATGGAGGACAACCGACAATGACTGAATCGGCTGAGGTTGATGCCACCAGAACATCGAAGCAGCCTTCTCAAGGTTTGACAGACTCTGAAAAGGAGGTATGCGTATCATGTGGTCATCCTGTCGTGTCTTGAGATGTTAAAATTACAGTTAGATAGACCTGTGCTGGTTGGACAAGTTTTCTAATATATCTGGACATAAATCGTAGCTAATAATATTTTCCCTCATCATCATATGATATACAGTTATGCGTAGTGTATGTCTTTACTATGTTACAATCTAAGAACCTACCAGCCACTACAGTTCTCTCATTGGGAGACTTAAGCTTTCGTCAGGCTGTCGACTGCTGCATTGCCCTCTTATTGGCTTTAAGTACACAACCTGTAACTGAATTATCTGTCAGAACAGAACCTATGTGTCCACAGCAGGTGATTTGGCATGTGGATTCTTCAGATTTTTAGAAAATAGGTAAAATTGTGATCAAAAGTTTAAAATGTATAAAATTCTGGTATAGTTTGCAATAGTATATCTATTAAATCATTTCAAAACTTCTTAACAAGGATGGAGAACATTGGCTGTGACCGAATTGGTTGAGGTTTACATTACCAGGACCATTGAGCAGCCTCCTCGGGATCTACAAATTTAGGAATGAAGATATGCATTCCATGTTACAATCCTGTTATGGCCCGAGGTTTTGAAGTTGCAGTTACATATTGGGCTGGGCGATATGGCTGATAAGTACATAGCGATATAAGTATTTCATATGGGTCCATCGATACACATTGAATTCTTTTTTCATATTATTTTATTCATTATTTTTTTTATTTTCCAATATTTTCACTGCCCTGTTAAAAAAACATTTAATGTAGTTTTCCTCCCGGGAGCTTTTTGTTACGGTCAATTAAGTGTTTTTGTTAAATATAGCTGCGTAGAATAATTATATGCATTATTATCGTACCACAATGTTTTGGTTTTGCAAATAATTTCCTAAAATCATTCTAATTTTGTTATTACATTATTTTGTCATAATATCATTCATCAATATTTTAGTTTTTTTTTTTTTCAAATAGAATTAAGACCTTTTTCTGTGCAGATTCCTCTGGGGATTAAGTATTTAATGGGTTCTCAATTTTCTCTTGGACTCTGATGCAACCCAGTCTCCTCCCTTGGACAAAAAATATGGGCTGAATCTTCCTTGGAATAACGACACAGATTCTGACGAATCATTGTCAAATCCTGCCCCTGAACTTTGTGCCTCAGACCCAGACCATATTACTATCCCAAGGCTCAGGAGGACCAAAAGTATACAGGTAAACAACCCATATAGATTTCAGGGAATCTTACAAGCAAATTGCATATATTTTATTGGTCTCCTGCCTTCTATCCTTTATATTTCGTTGTTGTTGTTGTTTTTTAGATTAAAAAAACAGGCTGACTTTGGAATGGATAAGCATTATTACTCCAACTCAGATGACAGTGGAGATGAATATATTCCGGATACAAGTGAGGCCTCTGATTCAGACGGAAGTGAATCTTTGAAAATTGTGGACCCTCTCTTGAAGTCTAAGAATGCCTTCAGAGATTTTTCTCCCACACCACGAATCTCAAAAGCCACCTCAACGCAGGTTGTTAATCAAGGGCGTTCACCCGTTCGGAGGAGTAGCAGCACTGGTGTGATTCTTGAATTCTATGGCTCTTCAAATATTTGTGCAGTTTAACACAAATCATCCAAAATAGAATTCAAGCACATCTGTGACAGAAATTCAAATTCAGAAGTCAAAGAGAGAGAACAAAAAAAAAAATCTAATGCTGCGCTTCTTCCGAAGACATATACTGTAAACATTAAATGTATGTTAGGACAATCTTGAAAAAAGTATTAGAACACCCTTTACTTTTATTTCTTGTTAATTTTATTAACCAAAATATGTCCATTTTTATTACAGATTAATGAATACAAAATTAAAACTCTAATCAGCTACTTTTTAATCGTTATATTTGTATAAACAAATGTTATACATCTGTGTGTTAACTTATACAAGAAATGACGGAAAAGCAAGGGTGGTTTAGTATTTTTTTATCGTATATAGTCTGTATAATATCTTTAACCTATGCTGATGCTGTTTAATACTGATTTAAATAATAATAATAATGTCATAATCTGTTGGTTTTACATGAACAAAACCTTTCAAGCACTTTTTAAAATTCTAAATACTACCTCTTGTCAGTAAGTTGGTTCACAGCACTGCCTTGGAGTGAAAGTGTGTAGTGCTGAGACAGTCGGTATGTGCTGAGTCGTCTGACGTTTGTGTGACTGGTACCCAGGAAGGTAGCAAAACCAGGCAGTGTGTATGTCGTACCCAGGAAGGCAGAGAAACCAAGCAATATGTATGTGGTACCCACGAAGGCAGAGAAACTAAGCAGTGTGTATGTGGTACCCGGGAAGGTAGCAAAACCAGGGAGTGTGCATAGATACAGACCCCAAAAGTGATTAAAACCAAATAAAGTCCCCAGAAGATCATCTGTAGTCAGGTGAAGGACCCTGTACTTTGTTCAACTCATTTACTCCCTTAGACGTACAAAGACGTCTTTTAATGCAATGGCGCCCTCTACCAAAGACGTATAAGTACGTTTCCTGTCTTTTTTACGTCATAGTGTACATAAGGGTCTGATGCAACCTCTGACTGAGAATCAGCCTTGTCCGCATTGTGAATCATGTAAAAATCACCCAGCAGGGGGCAGAGGTGCAAAAGATCCGCCTTGAATCTGCGCCAGAGGTACAAATGGGGGGGCGGGATCCTGGGGTAGACTTATAAGTGTGGAGAGCAGCGTGGGTAGCAGCAGCATCGGCAGCACTAGCAGCAGTCGCATTAGTAGCGTTAGCAATGAAATCCTCCAAGCAAATGACGATCGAGGAATGCTTTTTTGTAAAAAAAAAGCTTCCTAAAAGCATCAAGGCGATGGAGACGCTTTGGTTGAGAGGATGACGCTTCGTCGTCGTCACAACAAAACGGCGTCTAAAGAGGGTGCGCGTGCCTTGCGGCCTGCATCGCCTGCCTTCGGACAATAGCCAAAGCAGCTGAGAGTCCTCACCAGATCCCCCCGAACGAGGAGGTAAGCGCTCGCAAGTTACCATTGAACATGTGGTTTTACCCCTCATGCTTTTATTGTACATATCATGCATCTTGCGGGCAGAAAATGTCGCGTAAATGTGCAGTTAGACGCGAGCTTGCTCGCTGACTTCCTCATCCGGCCGCCTCTATTGCACAATTACACGCGAGCGTAAGTCCTCGCCGACGAGGAAGTAAACGCTCGCAAGTTACCATTAAACATGTGGTTTTAGCCCTCATGCTTTTATTGTACATATCATGCATCTTGCGGGCAGAAAATGTCGCGTAAATGTGCAGTTAGACGCAAGCTTGCTCGCTGACTTTCTCGTCCGGAGCGCCTATTGCACAATTACACGCGAGCGTAAGTCCTCGCCGACGAGGAAGTAAACGCTCGCAAGTTACCATTGAACATGTGGTTTTAGCCCTCATGCTTTTATTGTACATATCATGCATCTTGCGGGCAGAAAATGTCGCGTAAATGTGCAGTTACGCGCGAGCGCATCTCCTCCCCGACGAGGAAACAACAATACTGAATGGTGTGGTAATCATGCATACTTTCTAAAATTCACAGATTGTGCATCCCGCGGCAAGAAAGTTCCTCCTCGTCTTGTTGGTGTAAAGAAAGGTAAATTATAATATGAAACTTCACACGCCAGCAATAAAATGCAGCAATAAATATATATTTCCAATTGTTTGTATTTCTGTAATTTACAGGTTGTGCATCAGGAAGCAGTGGTTCCGGATGGCGTCACACTGGATGGCAACCGAGGAAAATCGACTTTACAGCAACCCCTGGACCACTGAATGCCGCTGCCCATTTGGAGTCTGAGGAGCCAGCTGATTTCCTGCAGCTGTTTCTCACGGATGAGCTTCTGCAGCACATCGCGGATGCCAGCAATCACTTCCCAGACAATTATTTTCACACAAACCCCAGTGGACAAACACAAGCTCGCCTATTTTCCACGGACCAGCAAAGCCAGACCACAACGAAAGTGTCGGGTCTGTTTGTGCAAAGGCAAACGGAGTGAAACAAGAATGTGGTGTGAACTATGTTGTGTGCCCTTGCATCAAGGCAACTGTTTTATTTTATATCACACAAAAAAAAAGTATGTATGACACTGATGTATTTCATTTTTGTACATAGTTCAACAGTTCAGTCGTTTAGTGTTATGTGCAAATAAATTTATTTTATCAAAAACATTTTTTGTGCTTTTTTTTGTTATTTTATAGAAGGCATGCATTATTTAGATGTTAGAGGTGTCATAAAAGCCATAAATAATAGTGTCAAAATTCAAATTATGGTCAAAATGCATCAGTTTACAAAAAGCTCATTTTCTCAGTTTTTTCCCCAGGGATTGGAGTTTTCATGAAATTTAGCTATTTTCAAATGCCGATTGCTCAAGAATGGAAAAAGATAGGAACAAACATTTTTTTCTGTTGAAAGAAGAGAGTCTCATCTTTCTTCGGGTGTGCTCCATGTCTATATAGCATTAGAATACTATATTCTGTGGGCCTTGCAATATTAGTCAAAACCCAGGAAAACGCTGGGATTGAGCGGGTTGCTCCAGTGAAAATGGCTGGTATTTAATGAGTTAAGACTGGTTAGGACATCCGGCTCGCAGTCCCAAGGTGCAGGGTTCGATCCCGGGACCCAGCTTTCCTGTGTGGAGGTTGCATTTGTGAGTGAGTTTGAGCGCAGATGGTTGTTCGTCTTTGCGTGCCCTGCGATTGGCTGGCAACCACTTCAGGGTGTGCCCCGCCTACTGTCCGTTGACAGCTGGGTAGGCTCCAGCACGCTATCCTTGTGAGAATAAGCGGATTGGATATTACATGTATGTGTTTATGCCCTAGGCCAGGCGAGGGCAAACTACGGCCCGGGGGCCACATGCGGCCCGTTAAGTTTTAATCCGGGCCGCCGAACTTGAAAAAAATTTAATGAATAAACCTTGTTAATGTTTTATTTTCTAAACACTGTGGTTTTCAAAGACAAATATTATTGTTGGAATGCTTTTATTCACTTTCATTTAAAATTAAATGTATTTTTTTTCTCAGATGAGGTGAGGTTTCCAAAACACTCCATCCATCTGCTCCTGGTCCGGCCCCTCTGTCATATTTTAGAACCCATTGTGGTCCTCCAATCAAAAAGTTTGCCCGCCCCTGCCCTAGGCTTTGTGTCTTTGCTTGGTTGACTGTGTAATGAGTGTATGAATGCATTTCTTTCTACCAGACACCTTGGACTTCCCATGGCAGATTAATAATCTATTTTATCTATCCATCAGGGTCACGAATGTCATTTGATGAGTAGAGAATTTAGAGTCTCCAATTAACCTAATATACATGGATTTGCGCATGGAAACCTGAGAAAAAGCCCTTAGTCCTACTTTTCCATCTGAACCACTTTATCCTCACGAGGGTCACAGCCGTGACATCCCAGCTGACTTCAGAAAGTAAGTGGGCGACGACTCATGATCTCTTGGTTGAATAATATTGTTAGGGGCTCAAAATGGCCCTCTACAATAAAATGGCAGAAGAATATTACATACTCTCTGGCAGAAGAATATTGCGTTTTTTTTGTTTTGTCCAATTAACTTAAATAAAACTTGGGAAAATTTAATGATTACATGTAAACCAGCTGGTCTTCCCCATACCAAGCCCTGGCTAAAACTGACTGAAAAATGCATGATGTGTGCCTTTTAAACTCCTCGGCCCATCCACTATGCCAGGGATGGGCAAACTTTTGGATTGGGAGGGGGGGGGCACAATGAGTCCTAAAATACATTTAATTTTAAACGAAAGTGAACAAAAGCATTACAACAATATATATGTCTTTGAAAAACCACAGTATTTAGAAAATAAACCATTAACAAGGCTTATTCATTTAATTTTTTTCAAGTTTGGGGGGCTGGATTGAAACGTTTAACGGGCCACAAGTGGCCCCCGGGCCGTAGTTTGCCCAAGTGCCCTAAGCCAATTGATTCTAAAAAATAACAGTTTTCTTCATCAAAACAACATTTTATGATCAACATAAATGTTAGTGAGTACATAAAGGTATACTCATTCGATCTATCATAACCCCATGCACTTAGACTGTACAAAAAAAAGAAAATTTTTATTTTAAAACCTAGTATTTCGCCATGACGTCACACGCTAGCGTCAAGTGCTTGGCGCTAAAAACCCGGAAGTAACAGCGGCGCTCGGTTTGAAAGTGGAGAGTTGTGCATGGTAGGCGAATTCGGGAGAAATGTTTGTTGAACACGAGGACTGTGGCGTAGAAGATGGTTTAACAGCGATCTAGTGCGCACCCAACCGTGATGGCTGACCAACGAAATAAATGCGGACCGACGGAGTGGACTGACAGGACGTGGAAAACAGGTGTGTGGCATGTGTGCGTGTGCACGAATGTGGGAGCGCGTTCACTATGGTGGCAGCGATCGCAAAGCAGCAGCACCACTCCTTGACAAAAGTATTGTACTTTCTCTGATGTTTTGGGTTTGCTCTGCTTTGGGGTTTGTAGTTCTGGCCACGCAAAAGTAACAAAGCAAGTTCTTGGATGTCTGCTTTTTTCTTGAACTGTTAATTGGTTAACATCGTGGCTCTTATTTTTATCTAATGTATGGAGTTTGGTGGCTATCTATATGCACAACTATATTAGTTGCACTTGAAATTGCATACAGAAAATTAGTATAAATAGGTTACGCTATAAAGTATAACAATATTAACAATCGTTATTGTTGTTACTGTTTATTTATTTTATTTTGCAATAACTGTGCTCCAAGCTTAGCTGTTGTGCCAGCTGCCAAGTAAAAATATGTAATCTCACTCAATAATAGGAATAAATACTTAACTAACATCTCAATTTTTCGGGTTGGGCTGTGGGGGAGGGGAGGGTGGCTGCATGACATAAAGCAGACTGTCCTGCACATGCGCAGACCAGCCGAGTGTGTGAAGTGTGCGTAAGTGCAGTACCGGGACCGACCACTAGACAGCGATCCTGAGTAATTTTTCCGCACACACATTTCTAGCACACTCGTCTTGTTTTTGTGACCTTCCTGGGAAGCCCTGAAACTTTGACAGGACCTCCCCCTGAGCTTCTTATCACTGAATTCAATGCTCTTTTTTGTGGGGCCCAGATTTTTGGTCCCCACAAAAATTTTGGTCCCCTACAGTGGGTGTGCTGTCCGATGTTGGTCCCCAACATGTAGCTTATACAAACACACACACACACCCCTACTTGTTTTTGTGACATTGTTGGGCCACCTGAGCAAAACTCACATTGTGGGAACCACCCTTTCTAGTGGTTGTACAGCTCTGAAAAAAATCAGGCAGTGTCCAGGAATTTAGTTAAACACAAAAACCACTTCAAATTACCAATTAATGACCTGGAGGTCAAATGAGTGACTCAAGTGCATGTAATTCAGTCACTGTAGCCCAAAGATTCTCTGGGCCAGTGGATGAACCATTATTCGTCTTGGACAGCATTGAAGCAGGCCGTAGCCTGGTTTCTAAAGCTGAAAGACTTACTGACAGAGTAAAGGAAAATAGAAAGGAGTTAATCACATTAGGTGAAGAAGGCAAGATGAATTTATTCAAGAGAACTGTCAAAGGAAAGTATTTGACCTGCGACGACTTGGATAAAGCAGAAAGAGAACTTGTGAAATACTGTCAAAGGCGAAGTTTCAAAAAAGATTTAGCCATATTTGAAAAACAAAAAAGGGTGAAGAAAAGTAGCCCACTTTACAAGTTCAATATAGTACTTCAAGATGGTGTCATGAGGGTTGGTGGACAGTTGAGCCACGCAGCCATGCCTGAAACAGCAAAACAGCAAGCCATCTTGCCAAGGATTCACATAACACAAAGCTAGTCCTGAGATACATTCATGAGATTACAGCTCACGCTGGAAGGAACCACATGATGGCTAATCTGCATCAACAGTTTTGGATACCTCGAGCTGCTAGAGTCATCAGAAGAGTGCTACCTGACGATCCGCCTTTCAAGAGAATTGGCGTTGATTATTTTGGTCCATTCTAAGTAAGTAGGGTTAGAGGACAAGTAAAGAGATACGGCGTGATTTTTACATGTCTCGCTGTACGAGCCGTACATCTGGAAATTGCATCTTCACGTGACACAGATGCTTGTCTCAACGCAATCCGAAGATTTCTTGTCAGAAGAGGACAAGTGAGAGAGATGTATTCTGATAACGGAACCAACTTTAGATCAGCTGACAGTGAAATGAAGAAATCAATCAAAGAATGGAACACTAAGTAAATCGAGAAACACTTGCTGCAAAAAGGTATTCAGTGGCATAGCAATCCCCCAGCAGGTTCCCACCACGGAGGAAGCTGTGAGCGACTTATTTGGTCTGTGAGAAAAATCCTGAATGTCACTGTAAAAGAACAAATTTCGGGTGAAGAAAGTCAATATACCTTGCTTGGTGAGGCTGAAGCAGTTATAAACAGCAGGCCTATCACAAGGACATCTTCCGACCTCAACGACTTGGAAGCACTCACACCCAACACTCTGTTGTGGCTGAAGGTCAAACCTGAGTTACCTCCTGGAGTCTTCTGTAAAGACGACCAATACGCCCCAATACGTACCTCTGGGAATGAGCTGGTCAGCTCTTTAAAGAGTATTATGTAAGTTGAAATACATTAATCCATTTTTCTTTTTTGGACCATCTTTAACTGTGTAGTGTGTAATGTCTAAAATACAAAATGATCAGATTTTAGGGTGCAGTTGACGACTGTGGCACAGGTCCTCGCTCTACAAGTGCTAATAGTCTTCGGCAAAGAGAAAAATCTGCCATAAGGTACAGAAAACATTGGCATCAGAGTAAATGGATGCATGTTTTTGCAATGTGCGAGGAAACTGGCGAACTCAGAGAAAACTACGCAGGCTTGGGAGAACATGCAAACTCTACACAGGAAGGCCGGAGCCGGAATCGATCCCACAACCTCTGCATTGTGAGACCATCGTGCTCACAAGTCGCCCACCGTGGCGGCCGTCCATTATGAATGCCATCCCACCATCCATTATCTGTACGGCTTCTCCTCACAAGGGTTGCGGGGGGTGCTGGAGCCTATCCCAGCTATCTTGGGGCAGTAGGTGGGGTACACCCTAAACTGGTTGCCAGCCAATCGCAGGTCACACAAAGACAAACAACCATCCGCGCTCACACTCACACCAATTTAGGGTGTCCAAACAACCTGCCATGCATGTGTTTGGAATGTGGGAGGAAACCGGAGAACCCACGCAGGCGTGTGGGAAACATGCAAACTCCAAACAGGAAAGCCGGAATCAATCCCGCGACCTCTGCATTGTGAGACCATCGTGCTAACAAGTCGCCCACCATGCATCCCTGCTAAATAAATGATTAATTTTTACATTTTAGTATTTGTGCGATCTTGTGTTCATGACAGCATTTTCAACAGTGTGGGTGTTTGTATGAAAGCATTTCACTCGTGTATGGGCATGAGCATGTTTCAGTTGTATTTATGAATAACAATAATTTCACAATTGTGCCTGAGCGCCTTTCACTGGTGTGTATGAGAATGTTTCACCTATGTGTATGAGCGCATTTGACGAGTGTATGAGCAACAACTATTTCACTAGTGTGTATGAGAGCGTTTCACTCGTATGTATGATAGCGTTTCATAAGTATGCATGAGCAACAACAATTTCACTGGTGTGTAAGAGTGCATTTCAGAAGTGTGAAGCGATTCCTGACTTTTGTCCCCAACGGCACCTCATACTCCCCATCTCCCGCTCACTTCTCCTGACCCCATGAGCCATCCCCGTTGCTACTACATGGAGATTTGATGTGTTTTTTTGTTTTTTTTGTTATTAGCTTCTTCAACATCTCTTCTGATTCTCATCTCTTCTCTGGCGCTCGTCTCCGCCTGTCTGATTTGAAGTCGACCTCAGAATTTGCACTATTTTGACATGACTTCTGTGGTAATCACTACTGACATATTGTGTCATTTGCTCAATAATACATTAAAATTATAATAAATAATTAAAATGGGTCCGGTGCCGAGCTCTGGCTTCATATCTTTAAAAGTGGTCTTCTCAAATCTGTTACTAATGGCCTCTAAATCAGTTGTGGTAGAGAAGGGGCAAATTAGACCTTATGGCATCTTAATTTGGTCAAGTCTTGTACCCATTTTCAAGGCCAGCGACTATTGCTTTAGCTATATACAAGAAAAGGATTACTCTGAATATACACAACAACAAATCCCAGATGTCCAACCCAAATGTTGTTTCAAAATAATCCAGTTCAGATGATAAACAAATGTATTGGTATGTTGAGGTCATTATTTCAAATCAAAATATACACTTCTTTTTCAGACAATGGGGAGGATCGAAGAAGTGGAAAAGTTGCAGGAGTAACTTCAAAACAATGCAAAGAGACAGAATCTGGAAGAATGTCAAGTTTGTCCATGTTTATATTTCTGGAATTTAGTGGGCGTGCATCTCGAAATGTTTGGGGATGGTTCGGGCTGCCAGACAAGACTTTCACTGCGAGCGCTGGACCACTGGATGCTGCGGCAAACAGCGGACTTCTTGCAGCTATTTATTACCAACAAGCTACTCCTGCACATCAATGATGCGGATGGCACAGACTGCTTTGCAGACAATTATTTTGAGGCAAAACCAAGAGGTCTGTAAGCACTCTGAAAACAAAGTAAAATATTTGACACCCACGGCAAAAAAAGCCATGCTACAGCATAGGGCTGGGCGATAAACCGAAAATTTACCGTTACCGAAATTTATTACAATGACCGAAATCATTTTGCCCATGTCGGTAAATTCGATGAATAAAAAAAGAAAAGCCTTTTGTCTGCGGCAATGTTCATGCCCCTTTAAGACCGCTACAGCGCCTCTAGTCATGTGACTCCACCCGTCTGTCGCTCTCGTTGCTGGCGATTCAAATCCAGAAGCTTTCTCACCACCCACAACACAACCATGCTGTGCTGAAAGTTCAAAGTGAGAAGCAAGGTTCGACAAGTGACAACAGCCCATGAACGGAGGCGACACCATACGAGAGAACGTCTCAGAGGTGGACGCGATAGCTTAGCACATAGCTAAAGATAAAGCTCCTCTAGCTACGTGGCGCGCACAGGATTTAAACGCTTCATGAAAGCCGTATTTCCCGATATGGACTACATCGGGCCGGGAGCTTAGACATGTCAAGCATTTTGCATCTACATCCGACTTGTGGTCGGGTCGCAACATGGATCCCTGATTGAGCCTAACTGTGCATTACATAGATGACAAGTGGCGACTGCGCAGCAGAGTACTCGAGACGGCACATTTTCCCCGATAATACCCACTTGTTTATTTGGCTTGCATTGACATTTTCTTTCATTTTATTTAGCGTTTTTTTATTTGCCATTATTTACATCATGAGAGCATCTTGGCGCAATCTATTTGCAGAAAAAGATTTCGCAAGAGGTACCCTTTTTCTTTGTGACATTGTTCAAGTCATGCAAAGCAAGCTCAGGGTTCGCGGTTAACCGCTTCCCGATTGCCCGGGGCAAGTGAAATTTGGCCACGGGCAAGGTAAAATTATGGGCAACTTGCCCGACCGGGCAAGCATTTTTTAAAGCAGCCAAATATCTTTAATTTTGACGAAAACGGTGGTGTGATCTGTTTGTGTGCACTGTATGGTGATGGTTTAACCCAGACAACCCCTTATGTTTTGGTATGGTCCATTGGCCTTATCGGGGGCAATGGGCGGGCGCTACGGGGATCAGTTAGTTCAGTGAATGTCGAGTTAAAGTGGACGTCAATAAATCCCGCAGTATTGGAACTCGCTGTCGTAGCATCCTCATTTGAAGTTTGAAAAACACAACAAAAACCTACGATATTTTGGCCGAAAATTGGCGACGAGTTCGTTCAAATCCGAACATTTCGGATTCCTCTGACATGACTAAAATAGCTCGAATATTTTTAAGTAGACAATTCAGTTGTGAGTAAGGAAGGGAGTAATATTTGATTATTGGCTGTTAATTCATTAGCTCCATGATGTGACCTGACATAGTGTCAGTGACTGTGTTCTGTTTATGCTATGAAACTTATGGAGGCAGCACCACAGGCACTGGTCTTAAAGGAATACACAAATTTGCCACACTCATAATTTACTCATGTGATTCCTCAATTAATACGCTCTCCTGGACTTAAAATTGATCATCTGGATTGCTGTAATATCATTTTCCCAATTTAACATGCAGATTTGTTAATTATTAAAACTACAATTAACATTTTCAATAACTGCACAGGATGATACATTTGCTCTTGTGAGTAGGGTTTCATGGTTGACGATGAAAACAAGATTAATTTATGCTTATCAGATTATATGTTTATTTACATTTGTGGCGCACATTTTACAACCATAAACATTTTATTCTTAGAGAAAAAAAATTGTCACTTGCCCAAGTCGGGCAAGTAATTTGGCCACTCGGGCAAGGCAAATTTTAGTGGCACTTGCCCTATGGGCAAGCAGTTTTTAAAGTTAACCGCGAACCCTGCAAGCTATTTGGAATGTTCATACAAATGATTTTTGTACTTTTATTTTTCATTGAAAGTAAAGTGTACCAGTTGGTCAATAAAAAAAACAGTCAATATGCAATTCCTGCATTTATTTTGATTTTAGTCCACGTGGGAATTTATTGTGCATTTATCGTTATCGAGGTAAAATTGCTCGATTTCTCGCGATATTGATTTGAGGTCATATCGCCCAGCCCTTCTACAGCATGTATACAGTGTGAGACGTGTTGTGTTCACTTGCTCCAAGGCAATTGTTTTTAAGTGTATACCACATACCCAACGAATTGTGTAATTTGTATGGCGGGGTGTACACATGCGTTGCAAAAACACATGCACACACTGTCACTCACGCACTTCCGTATATAGTTTATTTCAGCACCTTTTGTCATGCTGTTTTTATTTTATAGAAAGAAAGCATTATTTTGATGTCTGAGCTGTCACAAAAGAAAAAATAGAACTGTTGAAGTCAAGTCAAGCTTGTGCTTGAAATGTTTGTTCTTAGTTTCTCAGTTTTTCGTGAGCAATGGGAATTCAGTTATATTCAAACGCTGTCAGGTAAAGGCTCCATATTTTTATAGCATTATAGCACACTATTCTGTGGGCGCTAGAATTGAAGGGTTTGCGTTAGTAAAAATAGGTGGGATTAAATGAGCTGAAGTGTATCTCTTGAGTGCTCCTTAAATATTTGCCTGTGTTGGTATATTTTATTTTGGTCGTGTCATGTTTATTCTTACGCTGAAAGAGACATGAGGTGTTCGAAAAAAATAAATGATTTTTTTTCCCGGTCAAAACTACCAATGGTGTCTGTTTTTTTTCCCTCCGTGAAATGTACGAGTTATCACTTTGACGCGCATGATGTCACGTGGCTGGAGGACTGGAAACTTGCACGAACAACATTTACGTTGAAATGTAACAATGACACATATATCGACATCTAACAAACATGCATGGGCATCTAACATTGACACTTACATTGACGTCTATAACATAAACCATTACAATCACATCTAACAAACACGGACATCTAACAGACACATCGACATCCATCATAAACATTTACATAGACATCGACATCTAACCAACCTTTACATAGACATCTTACACACATCGACATCTAACAAACATTTACATAGACATCTAACATAAACACATCTAATATAGACACATAGATTGACATCTAACATCGACACATTGAGATCTAACATAGACATACATTGACATCTAACAAAGACTGTTACATCGACAACTAACATCGACACAAGGCTTTGTCAAATGACACGTCATGACGACATATACAGAGACACAAGGCACAACAGCATATTTTTGGTACAAATTGAACCCGATATGTTAGCTACCTCGTTCGACTTAAAGGGTTAGCGAACTTGTTATGGTGGTTGAGGCGTGGTGGCTACCCAGCTCGTGTAGTGTATATTAAACTTAAGTTAATAATTTATGACCAGTAAACACGGATGTTGTAACGCAAAACAATGTTCAAATGTTAGTTTTTTTTCAACACATTTCATGAGAAAAAGCTCTACTTGTCTGTGAGAAATGTATGTTGTAGACCCATTATATAACACAATATTACACAATTTTACATTGGAATTTCATTTAATAAAACATTGACAATTATCTTTACAAACACTGTGTATGATTCATCTTTTCATTTGTTGTTCAATGAGCAAAACAGTGGCGATCAAAACAGTGCAAATTAAATGACATTTTATAGGTATCTGGCTGCAATACAGTGAACCCTCGCTACTTCGCGGTTCACCTTTCGCGGGTTCAGTGCTTCGCGGGTCTAAAAAATATTCGGGGGCATTGTAGTTTCGCCGAGCGGCACGACGGGGCGCTGGAGTGGTTAGACGGCCGGCGTGCGCCGAAGAAGAACGTGGGCGAAGAGGAGAGTGGACAAAGAAGAGCACGTTCCCCCGGGCACGATTTGGGGCGACGTTTCGCGCGGTTCGGACCGTACCAGAGCTCCGGCCAGCGTGCGTGGCAGTTAAGCCGAAGAGGAACAACTTCCGCCCGGGCACTAGCGGGGCGACATTTCGCTCCGTTCGGGACCGTGCGAGAGCTCCGGAGGAGACCGGCCGGCGTGCGTGGTTGTTAAGCCGAAGAGGAACACCTTCCGCCCGGGCATGAGCGGAGCGCGAGGCTGTCAGTTATGAATGAATAAATGAATAAATAAATGAAGAATGCCAGGGCACACCGGACGGCGTACCAGCAGGTAAAAGTCGAAGTAATTAAATAAATACAAAAAGAAGTAATTGAATAAATACAAAAATAATGGCTGGGGAATAAAAAAATGTTTTAATAATTTTTTTTTTTGTTATAACATGAATTTCACCCTCTCTCTCTCTACCCGTATATATATATATATATATATATATATATATATATATATATATTATTTTATTTATTTATTTTTTTAAGCATTTTTGAAGGTGCGCCGCTACTTCGCACTTTTTTTTTTTAAGCATTTTTGAAGGTGCGCCGCTACTTCGCGGATTTTCAGTTTTCGCGGGTGGTCTCGGTCCCCATTAACCGCGATAACCGAGGGTTCACTGTAGTAAGTTACATTCTAATTTACATTTACAGGTAATGGAAATGACTACTGGTAACCTCAATTTAACTGTATTTCAGTCAGAATGCCTCAAACATCATAAAAAAATAAAACGTTGAGTATTATTTCTCCTTCAAAATGTCAGAAGAAATACTCTATAATGGCCTGACGACATCAACATAGTTTATAGTATATAGCAGGGGTGGGAAAACTTTTTTATTGGCGGGCCACAATGGGTTCTAAAATTTGACAGAGGGGCTGGACCAGGAGCAGATGGATGGAGTGTTTTGGTAACCTCATCTCATCTGAGAAAAAAAATACATTTAATTTTAAATGAAAGTGAACAAAAGCTTGTCTTTGAAAAACCACACTATTTTGAAAATAAAACATTAACAAGGTTTATTTTTTTTTTTTTCAAATTCGGCGGGCCGGATTAAAACGTTTAACGGGCCGCATGTGGCCCCCAGGCCGTAGTTTTCTCACGACGGTATATAGCATAGCGGCATAGGTTCCCTCGTCAACATCAAGTGAGTTACCCTCTTACCAAGACCAAAATACGGGGCTCCCCATCTCCCGGTCACTTCTCCAGACCCCAACAGTCACCCTCGTTGCGAGAACTTTAAGATTCGATGTTTATTTTTTTTCGCTTCTTCAACTTCGTGTCTGATTCTTTTCTCTTCTCTGGCTCCAGGATTCCGCTGTCAATCAGATGACGATTGAGGCGGGACTTCCGGTTCAAAGTCACCCTCAGAGTTTGCAACCATTTGAGATGGCTTCTGTGGTAATAACAACTGTCATAGGTGCAATTTGCTCTATAAAGCATTAAAAAAAAATAATAATAATAAATTACAAAAAATAGTCAAGTACAGCACTCGTCTCATAAACTAGGTAAGAATTTAGCGTTACTAACGTTGCTACACTATAAAGAGTGTTTTACTGACTAGCTAAACCCAGTTTTGGTTTAGCTGTTATAAAAGTTTGGTTTTTTAGTGCTGTAAATGCATTTTCAGCTCGCGCTGTACACATTTGCTATGAGAGGCATTATCTCATAAGGGAAATATTGGACAATCAAATTAATGACTGCCCAGGCTTCAGGATGTCTTTTTACACTATATAAAGGTGGAAATTTACATTGGAAACGTTTAGTTTAGCTGTTAATGAAGTTTCGGTTTTTTAGTGCTGAAAATTCATTGTCTGCTGGCGCTGTACACTTTTTCTAAGTGTTGCAATATCTCATGAAGGAAATACTGGACAATCAAATTAATCACTTTCCAGGCTTCAGGATGCCTTTCTACACTATATAAAGGTGGAAATTTACATTGGAAACGTTTGGTTTAGCTGTTATAAAAGTTTGGTTTTTTAGTGCTGTAAATGCATTTTCAGCTCGCGCTGTACACATTTGCTATGTGAGGCATTATCTCATAAGGGAAATACTGGACAATCAAATTAATGACTTCCCAGGCTTCAGGATGCCTTTTTACACTCTATAAATGTGGAAATTTACATTGGAAACGTTTGGTTTAGCTGTTAATGAAGTTTCGTTTTTTTAGTGCTGAAAATTCATTGTCTGCTGGCGCTGTACACTTTTTCTAAGTTTTGCAATATCTCATGTAGGAAATACTGGACAATCAAATTAATGACTTTCCAGGCTTCAAGGATGCCTTTCTACACTATATAAAGGTGGAAATTTACATTGGAAACGTTTGGTTTAGCTGTTATAAAAGTTTGTTTTTTTAGTGCTGTAAATGCATTTTCAGCTCGCGCTGTACACATTTGCTATGTGAGGCATTATCTCATAAGGGAAATACTGGACAATCAAATTAATGACTGCCCAGGCTTCAGGATGTCTTTTTACACTATATAAAGGTGGAAATTTACATTGGAAACGTTTGGTTTAGCTGTTATAAAAGTTTGGTTTTTTTAGTGCTGAAAATTCATTGTCTGCTGGCGCTGTACACTTTTTCTAAGTGTTGCAATATCTCATGAAGGAAATACTGGACAATCAAATTAATGACTTTCCAGGCTCCAGGATGCCTTTCTACACTATATAAAGGTGGAAATTTACATTGGAAACGTTTGGTTTAGCTGTTATAAAAGTTTGGTTTTTTAGTGCTGTAAATGCATTTTCAGCTCGCGCTGTACACATTTGCTATGAGAGGCATTATCTCATAAGGGAAATATTGGACAATCAAATTAATGACTGCCCAGGCTTCAGGATGTCTTTTTACACTATATAAAGGTGGAAATTTACATTGGAAACGTTTAGTTTAGCTGTTAATGAAGTTTCGTTTTTTTAGTGCTGAAAATTCATTGTCTACTGGCGCTGTACACTTTTTCTAAGTGTTGCAATATCTCATGAAGGAAATACTGGACAATCAAATTAATGACTTTCCAGGCTTCAGGATGCCTTTCTACACTATATAAAGGTGGAAATTTACATTGGAAACGTTTGGTTTAGCTGTTATAAAAGTTTGGTTTTTTAGTGCTGTAAATGCATTTTCAGCTCGCGCTGTACACATTTGCTATGAGAGGCATTATCTCATAAGGGAAATATTGGACAATCAAATTAATGACTGCCCAGGCTTCAGGATGTCTTTTTACACTATATAAAGGTGGAAATTTACATTGGAAACGTTTGGTTTAGCTGTTATAAAAGTTTGGTTTTTTAGTGCTGAAAATGCATTTTCAGCTTGCACTGTACACATTTGCTATGTGAGGCATTATCTCATAAGGGAAATACTGGACAATCAAATTAATGACTTCCCAGGCTTCAGGATGCATTTTTACACTCTATAAATGTGGAAATTTACATTGGAAACGTTTGGTTTAGCTGTTAATGAAGTTTCGTTTTTTTAGTGCTGAAAATTCATTGTCTGCTGGCGCTGTACACCTTTTCTAAGTGTTGCAATATCTCATGAAGGAAATACTGGACAATCAAATTAATGACTTTCCAGGCTTCAGGATGCCTTTCTACACTATATAAAGGTGGAAATTTACATTGGAAACGTTTGGTTTAGCTGTTATAAAAGTTTGGGTTTTTAGTGCTGTAAATGCATTTTCAGCTCGCGCTGTACACATTTGCTATGAGAGGCATTATCTCATAAGGGAAATATTGGACAATCAAATTAATGACTGCCCAGGCTTCAGGATGTCTTTTTACACTATATAAAGGTGGAAATTTACATTGGAAACGTTTAGTTTAGCTGTTATAAAAGTTTGTTTTTTTAGTGCTGTAAATGCATTTTCAGCTCGCGCTGTACACATTTGCTATGAGAGGCATTATCTCATAAGGGAAATATTGGACAATCAAATTAATGACTGCCCAGGCTTCAGGATGTCTTTTTACACTATATAAAGGTGGAAATTTACATTGGAAACGTTTAGTTTAGCTGTTATAAAAGTTTGTTTTTTTAGTGCTGAAAATGCATTTTCAGCTCGCACTGTACACATTTGCTATGTGAGGCATTATCTCATAAGGGAAATACTGGACAATCAAATTAATGACTTCCCAGGCTTCAGGATGCCTTTTTACACTCTATAAATGTGGAAATTTACATTGGAAACGTTTGGTTTAGCTGTTAATGAAGTTTCGTTTTTTAGTGCTGAAAATTCATTGTCTGCTGGCGCTGTACACTTTTTCTAAGTGTTGCAATATCTCATGAAGGAAATACTGGACAATCAAATTAATGACTTTCCAGGCTTCAGGATGCCTTTCTACACTATATAAAGGTGGAAATTTACATTGGAAACGTTTGGTTTAGCTGTTATAAAAGTTTGGTTTTTTAGTGCTGTAAATGCATTTTCAGCTCGCGCTGTACACATTTGCTATGAGAGGCATTATCTCATAAGGGAAATATTGGACAATCAAATTAATGACTGCCCAGGCTTCAGGATGTCTTTTTACACTATATAAAGGTGGAAATTTACATTGGAAACGTTTAGTTTAGCTGTTATAAAAGTTTGTTTTTTTAGTGCTGTAAATGCATTTTCAGCTCGCGCTGTACACATTTGCTATGTGAGGCATTATCTCATAAGGGAAATACTGGACAATCAAATTAATGACTGCCCAGGCTTCAGGATGTCTTTTTACACTATATAAAGGTGGAAATTTACATTGGAAACGTTTGGTTTAGCTGTTATAAAAGTTTGGTTTTTTAGTGCTGAAAATGCATTTTCAGCTCGCACTGTACACATTTGCTATGTGAGGCATTATCTCATAAGGGAAATACTGGACAATCAAATTAATGACTTCCCAGGCTTCAGGATGCCTTTTTACACTCTATAAATGTGGAAATTTACATTGGAAACGTTTGGTTTAGCTGTTAATGAAGTTTCGTTTTTTTAGTGCTGAAAATTCATTGTCTGCTGGCGCTGTACACTTTTTCTAAGTGTTGCAATATCTCATGAAGGAAATACTGGACAATCAAATTAATGACTTTCCAGGCTTCAGGATGCCTTTCTACACTATATAAAGGTGGAAATTTACATTGGAAACGTTTGGTTTAGCTGTTATAAAAGTTTGGTTTTTTAGTGCTGTAAATGCATTTTCAGCTCGCGCTGTACACATTTGCTATGAGAGGCATTATCTCATAAGGGAAATATTGGACAATCAAATTAATGACTGCCCAGGCTTCAGGATGTCTTTTTACACTATATAAAGGTGGAAATTTACATTGGAAACGTTTAGTTTAGCTGTTAATGAAGTTTCGTTTTTTTAGTGCTGGAAATTCATTGTCTGCTGGCGCTGTACACTTTTTCTAAGTGTTGCAATATCTCATGAAGGAAATACTGGACAATCAAATTAATGACTTTCCAGGCTTCAGGATGCCTTTCTACACTATATAAAGGTGGAAATTTACATTGGAAACGTTTGGTTTAGCTGTTATAAAAGTTTGGTTTTTTAGTGCTGTAAATGCATTTTCAGCTCGCGCTGTACACATTTGCTATGAGAGGCATTATCTCATAAGGGAAATATTGGACAATCAAATTAATGACTGCCCAGGCTTCAGGATGTCTTTTTACACTATATAAAGGTGGAAATTTACATTGGAAACGTTTAGTTTAGCTGTTAATGAAGTTTCGGTTCTTTAGTGCTGAAAATTCATTGTCTGCTGGCGCTGTACACTTTTTCTAAGTGTTGCAATATCTCATGAAGGAAATACTGGACAATCAAATTAATCACTTTCCAGGCTTCAGGATGCCTTTCTACACTATATAAAGGTGGAAATTTACATTGGAAACGTTTGGTTTAGCTGTTATAAAAGTTTGGTTTTTTAGTGCTGTAAATGCATTTTCAGCTCGCGCTGTACACATTTGCTATGTGAGGCATTATCTCATAAGGGAAATACTGGACAATCAAATTAATGACTTCCCAGGCTTCAGGATGCCTTTTTACACTCTATAAATGTGGAAATTTACATTGGAAACGTTTGGTTTAGCTGTTAATGAAGTTTCGTTTTTTTAGTGCTGAAAATTCATTGTCTGCTGGCGCTGTACACTTTTTCTAAGTTTTGCAATATCTCATGTAGGAAATACTGGACAATCAAATTAATGACTTTCCAGGCTCCAGGATGCCTTTCTACACTATATAAAGGTGGAAATTTACATTGGAAACGTTTGGTTTAGCTGTTATAAAAGTTTGGTTTTTTAGTGCTGTAAATGCATTTTCAGCTCGCGCTGTACACATTTGCTATGAGAGGCATTATCTCATAAGGGAAATATTGGACAATCAAATTAATGACTGCCCAGGCTTCAGGATGTCTTTTTACACTATATAAAGGTGGAAATTTACATTGGAAACGTTTAGTTTAGCTGTTAATGAAGTTTCGTTTTTTTAGTGCTGAAAATTCATTGTCTGCTGGCGCTGTACACTTTTTCTAAGTGTTGCAATATCTCATGAAGGAAATACTGGACAATCAAATTAATGACTTTCCAGGCTTCAGGATGCCTTTCTACACTATATAAAGGTGGAAATTTACATTGGAAACGTTTGGTTTAGCTGTTAATGAAGTTTCGTTTTTTTAGTGCTGAAAATTCATTGTCTGCTGGCGCTGTACACCTTTTCTAAGTGTTGCAATATCTCATGAAGGAAATACTGGACAATCAAATTAATGACTTTCCAGGCTTCAGGATGCCTTTCTACACTATATAAAGGTGGAAATTTACATTGGAAACGTTTGGTTTAGCTGTTAATGAAGTTTCGATTTTTTAGTGCTGAAAATTCATTGTCTGCTGGCGCTGTACACCTTTTCTAAGTGTTGCAATATCTCATGAAGGAAATACTGGACAATCAAATTAATGACCTTCCAGGCTTCAGGATGCCTTTCTACACTATATAAAGGTGGAAATTTACATTGGAAACGTTTGGTTTAGCTGTTATAAAAGTTTGGGTTTTTAGTGCTGTAAATGCATTTTCAGCTCGCGCTGTACACATTTGCTATGTGAGGCATTATCGCATAAGGGAAATACTGGACAATCAAATTAATGACTGCCCAGGCTTCAGGATGTCTTTTTACACTATATAAAGGTGGAAATTTACATTGGAAACGTTTGGTTTAGCTGTTATAAAAGTTTGGTTTTTTAGTGCTGAAAATGCATTTTCAGCTCGCACTGTACACATTTGCTATGTGAGGCATTATCTCATAAGGGAAATACTGGACAATCAAATTAATGACTTCCCAGGCTTCAGGATGCCTTTTTACACTCTATAAATGTGGAAATTTACATTGGAAACGTTTGGTTTAGCTGTTAATGAAGTTTCGTTTTTTTAGTGCTGAAAATTCATTGTCTGCTGGCGCTGTACACTTTTTCTAAGTGTTGCAATATCTCATGAAGGAAATACTGGACAATCAAATTAATGACTTTCCAGGCTTCAGGATGCCTTTCTACACTATATAAAGGTGGAAATTTACATTGGAAACGTTTGGTTTAGCTGTTATAAAAGTTTGGTTTTTTAGTGCTGTAAATGCATTTTCAGCTCGCGCTGTACACATTTGCTATGAGAGGCATTATCTCATAAGGGAAATATTGGACAATCAAATTAATGACTGCCCAGGCTTCAGGATGCATTTTTACACTCTATAAATGTGGAAATTTACATTGGAAACATTTGGTTTAGCTGTTAATGAAGTTTCGTTTTTTTAGTGCTGAAAATTCATTGTCTGCTGGCGCTGTACACCTTTTCTAAGTGTTGCAATATCTCATGAAGGAAATACTGGACAATCAAATTAATGATTTTCCAGGCTTCAGGATGCCTTTCTACACTATATAAAGGTGGAAATTTACATTGGAAACGTTTGGTTTAGCTGTTATAAAAGTTTGGTTTTTTAGTGCTGTAAATGCATTTTCAGCTCGCGCTGTACACATTTGCTATGAGAGGCATTATCTCATAAGGGAAATATTGGACAATCAAATTAATGACTGCCCAGGCTTCAGGATGTCTTTTTACACTATATAAAGGTGGAAATTTACATTAGAAACGTTTAGTTTAGCTGTTATAAAAGTTTGTTTTTTTAGTGCTGTAAATGCATTTTCAGCTCGCGCTGTACACATTTGCTATGAGAGGCATTATCTCATAAGGGAAATATTGGACAATCAAATTAATGACTGCCCAGGCTTCAGGATGTCTTTTTACACTATATAAAGGTGGAAATTTACATTGGAAACGTTTAGTTTAGCTGTTATAAAAGTTTGTTTTTTTAGTGCTGAAAATGCATTTTCAGCTCGCACTGTACACATTTGCTATGTGAGGCATTATCTCATAAGGGAAATACTGGACAATCAAATTAATGACTTCCCAGGCTTCAGGATGCCTTTTTACACTCTATAAATGTGGAAATTTACATTGGAAACGTTTGGTTTAGCTGTTAATGAAGTTTCGTTTTTCTAGTGCTGAAAATTCATTGTCTGCTGGCGCTGTACACTTTTTCTAAGTGTTGCAATATCTCATGAAGGAAATACTGGACAATCAAATTAATGACTTTCCAGGCTTCAGGATGCCTTTCTACACTATATAAAGGTGGAAATTTACATTGGAAACGTTTGGTTTAGCTGTTATAAAAGTTTGGTTTTTTAGTGCTGTAAATGCATTTTCAGCTCGCGCTGTACACATTTGCTATGAGAGGTATTATCTCATAAGGGAAATACTGGACAATCAAATTAATGACTGCCCAGGCTTCAGAATGTCTTTTTACACTATATAAAGGTGGAAATTTACATTGGAAACGTTTAGTTTAGCTGTTATAAAAGTTTGTTTTTTTAGTGCTGTAAATGCATTTTCAGCTCGCGCTGTACACATTTGCTATGTGAGGCATTATCTCATAAGGGAAATACTGGACAATCAAATTAATGACTGCCCAGGCTTCAGGATGTCTTTTTACACTATATAAAGGTGGAAATTTACATTGGAAACGTTTGGTTTAGCTGTTATAAAAGTTTGGTTTTTTAGTGCTGAAAATGCATTTTCAGCTCGCACTGTACACATTTGCTATGTGAGGCATTATCTCATAAGGGAAATACTGGACAATCAAATTAATGACTTCCCAGGCTTCAGGATGCCTTTTTACACTCTATAAATGTGGAAATTTACATTGGAAACGTTTGGTTTAGCTGTTAATGAAGTTTCGTTTTTTTAGTGCTGAAAATTCATTGTCTGCTGGCGCTGTACACTTTTTCTAAGTGTTGCAATATCTCATGAAGGAAATACTGGACAATCAAATTAATGACTTTCCAGGCTTCAGGATGCCTTTCTACACTATATAAAGGTGGAAATTTACATTGGAAACGTTTGGTTTAGGTGTTATAAAAGTTTGGTTTTTTAGTGCTGAAAATGCATTTTCAGCTCGCACTGTACACATTTGCTATGTGAGGCATTATCTCATAAGGGAAATACTGGACAATCAAATTAATGACTTCCCAGGCTTCAGGATGCCTTTTTACACTCTATAAATGTGGAAATTTACATTGGAAACGTTTGGTTTAGCTGTTAATGAAGTTTCGTTTTTTTAGTGCTGAAAATTCATTGTCTGCTGGCGCTGTACACTTTTTCTAAGTGTTGCAATATCTCATGAAGGAAATACTGGACAATCAAATTAATGACTTTCCAGGCTTCAGGATGCCTTTCTACACTATATAAAGGTGGAAATTTACATTGGAAACGTTTGGTTTAGCTGTTATAAAAGTTTGGTTTTTTAGTGCTGTAAATGCATTTTCAGCTCGCGCTGTACACATTTGCTATGTGAGGCATTATCTCATAAGGGAAATACTGGACAATCAAATTAATGACTTCCCAGGCTTCAGGATGCCTTTTTACACTCTATAAATGTGGAAATTTACATTGGAAACGTTTGGTTTAGCTGTTAATGAAGTTTCGTTTTTTTAGTGCTGAAAAAACATTGTCTGCTGGCGCTGTACACTTTTTCTAGGTTTTGCAATATCTCATGTAGGAAATACTGGACAATCAAATTAATGACTTTCCAGGCTTCAGGATGCCTTTCTACACTATATAAAGGTGGAAATTTACATTGGAAACGTTTGGTTTAGCTGTTATAAAAGTTTGTTTTTTTAGTGCTGTAAATGCATTTTCAGCTCGCGCTGTACACATTTGCTATGTGAGGCATTATCTCATAAGGGAAATACTGGACAATCAAATTAATGACTGCCCAGGCTTCAGGATGTCTTTTTACACTATATAAAGGTGGAAATTTACATTGGAAACGTTTGGTTTAGCTGTTATAAAAGTTTGGTTTTTTTAGTGCTGAAAATTCATTGTCTGCTGGCGCTGTACACTTTTTCTAAGTGTTGCAATATCTCATGAAGGAAATACTGGACAATCAAATTAATGACTTTCCAGGCTTCAGGATGCCTTTCTACACTATATAAAGGTGGAAATTTACATTGGAAACGTTTGGTTTAGCTGTTATAAAAGTTTGTTTTTTTAGTGCTGTAAATGCATTTTCAGCTCGCGCTGTACACATTTGCTATGAGAGGCATTATCTCATAAGGGAAATATTGGACAATCAAATTAATGACTGCCCAGGCTTCAGGATGTCTTTTTACACGATATAAAGGTGGAAATTTACATTGGAAACGTTTGGTTTAGCTGTTATAAAAGTTTGGTTTTTTAGTGCTGTAAATGCATTTTCAGCTCGCGCTGTACACATTTGCTATGAGAGGCATTATCTCATAAGGGAAATATTGGACAATCAAATTAATGACTGCCCAGGCTTCAGGATGTCTTTTTACACTATATAAAGGTGGAAATTTACATTGGAAACGTTTAGTTTAGCTGTTAATGAAGTTTCGTTTTTTTAGTGCTGAAAATTCATTGTCTACTGGCGCTGTACACTTTTTCTAAGTGTTGCAATATCTCATGAAGGAAATACTGGACAATCAAATTAATGACTTTCCAGGCTTCAGGATGCCTTTTTACACTATATAAAGGTGGAAATTTACATTGGAAACGTTTGGTTTAGCTGTTATAAAAGTTTGGTTTTTTAGTGCTGAAAATGCATTTTCAGCTCGCACTGTACACATTTGCTATGTGAGGCATTATCTCATAAGGGAAATACTGCACAATCAAATTAATGACTTCCCAGGCTTCAGGATGCATTTTTACACTCTATAAATGTGGAAATTTACATTGGAAACGTTTGGTTTAGCTGTTAATGAAGTTTCGTTTTTTTAGTGCTGAAAATTCATTGTCTGCTGGCGCTGGACACCTTTTCTAAGTGTTGCAATATCTCATGAAGGAAATACTGGACAATCAAATTAATGACTTTCCAGGCTTCAGGATGCCTTTCTACACTATATAAAGGTGGACATTTACATTGGAAACGTTTGGTTTAGCTGTTATAAAAGTTTGGGTTTTTAGTGCTGTAAATGCATTTTCAGCTCGCGCTGTACACATTTGCTATGAGAGGCATTATCTCATAAGGGAAATATTGGACAATCAAATTAATGACTGCCCAGGCTTCAGGATGTCTTTTTACACTATATAAAGGTGG
The DNA here is from genome assembly GCF_059441095.1 of Idiotropiscis lumnitzeri. Lineage (NCBI taxonomy): Eukaryota > Metazoa > Chordata > Actinopteri > Syngnathiformes > Syngnathidae > Idiotropiscis > Idiotropiscis lumnitzeri. The sequence continues at coordinate 177,488 of NW_028283651.1, forward strand.
AAATTTACATTGGAAACGTTTAGTTTAGCTGTTATAAAAGTTTGTTTTTTTAGTGCTGTAAATGCATTTTCAGCTCGCGCTGTACACATTTGCTATGAGAGGCATTATCTCATAAGGGAAATATTGGACAATCAAATTAATGACTGCCCAGGCTTCAGGATGTCTTTTTACACTATATAAAGGTGGAAATTTACATTGGAAACGTTTGGTTTAGCTGTTATAAAAGTTTGGTTTTTTAGTGCTGTAAATGCATTTTCAGCTCGCGCTGTACACATTTGCTATGAGAGGCATTATCTCATAAGGGAAATATTGGACAATCAAATTAATGACTGCCCAGGCTTCAGGATGTCTTTTTACACTATATAAAGGTGGAAATTTACATTGGAAACGTTTGGTTTAGCTGTTATAAAAGTTTGGTTTTTTAGTGCTGAAAATGCATTTTCAGCTCGCACTGTACACATTTGCTATGTGAGGCATTATCTCATAAGGGAAATACTGGACAATCAAATTAATGACTTCCCAGGCTTCAGGATGCATTTTTACACTCTATAAATGTGGAAATTTACATTGGAAACGTTTGGTTTAGCTGTTATAAAAGTTTGTTTTTTTAGTGCTGTAAATGCATTTTCAGCTCGCGCTGTACACATTTGCTATGTGAGGCATTATCTCATAAGGGAAATACTGGACAATCAAATTAATGACTGCCCAGGCTTCAGGATGTCTTTTTACACTATATAAAGGTGGAAATTTACATTGGAAACGTTTGGTTTAGCTGTTATAAAAGTTTGGTTTTTTAGTGCTGAAAATGCATTTTCAGCTCGCACTGTACACATTTGCTATGTGAGGCATTATCTCATAAGGGAAATACTGGACAATCAAATTAATGACTTCCCAGGCTTCAGGATGCCTTTTTACACTCTATAAATGTGGAAATTTACATTGGAAACGTTTAGTTTAGCTGTTAATGAAGTTTCGTTTTTTTAGTGCTGAAAATTCATTGTCTGCTGGCGCTGTACACTTTTTCTAAATGTTGCAATATCTCATGAAGGAAATACTGGACAATCAAATTAATGACTTTCCAGGCTTCAGGATGCCTTTCTACACTATATAAAGGTGGAAATTTACATTGGAAACGTTTGGTTTAGCTGTTATAAAAGTTTGGTTTTTTTAGTGCTGGAAATGCATTTTCAGCTCGCGCTGTACACATTTGCTATGAGAGGCATTATCTCATCAGGGAAATATTGGACAATCAAATTAATGACTGCCCAGGCTTCAGGATGTCTTTTTACACTATATAAAGGTGGAAACTTACATTGGAAACGTTTGGTTTAGGTGTTATATAAGTTTGGTTTTTTAGTGCTGAAAATGCATTTTCAGCTCGCACTGTACACATTTGCTATGTGAGGCATTATCTCATAAGGGAAATACTGGACAATCAAATTAATGACTTCCCAGGCTTCAGGATGCCTTTTTACACTCTATAAATGTGGAAATTTACATTGGAAACGTTTGGTTTAGCTGTTAATGAAGTTTCGTTTTTTTAGTGCTGAAAATTCATTGTCTGCTGGCGCTGTACACTTTTTCTAAGTGTTGCAATATCTCATGAAGGAAATACTGGACAATCAAATTAATGACTTTCCAGGCTTCAGGATGCCTTTCTACACTATATAATGGTGGAAATTTAAATTGGAAACGTTTGGTTTAGCTGTTATAAAAGTTTGGTTTTTTAGAGCTGTAAATGCATTTTCAGCTCGCGCTGTACACATTTGCTATGAGAGGCATTATCTCATAAGGGAAATATTGGACAATCAAATTAATGACTGCCCAGGCTTCAGGATGTCTTTTTACACTATATAAAGGTGGAAATTTACATTGGAAACGTTTGGTTTAGCTGTTATAAAAGTTTGTTTTTTTAGTGCTGTAAATGCATTTTCAGCTCGCACTGTACACATTTGCTATGAGAGGCATTATCTCATAAGGGAAATATTGGACAATCAAATTAATGACTGCCCAGGCTTCAGGATGTCTTTTTACACTATATAAAGGTGGAAATTTACATTGGAAACGTTTACTTTAGCTGTTAATGAAGTTTCGTTTATTTAGTGCTGAAAATTCATTGTCTGCTGGCGCTGTACACTTTTTCTAAGTGTTGCGATATCTCATGAAGGAAATACTGGACAATCAAATTAATGACTTTCCAGGCTTCAGGATGCCTTTCTACACTATATAAAGGTGGAAATTTACATTGGAAACGTTTGGTTTAGCTGTTATAAAAGTTTGTTTTTTTAGTGCTGTAAATGCATTTTCAGCTCGCACTGTACACATTTGCTATGTGAGGCATTATCTCATAAGGGAAATACTGGACAATCAAATTAATGACTTCCCAGGCTTCAGGATGCCTTTTTACACTCTATAAATGTGGAAATTTACATTGGAAACGTTTGGTTTAGCTGTTAATGAAGTTTCGTTTTTTTAGTGCTGAAAATTCATTGTCTGCTGGCGCTGTACACTTTTTCTAAGTGTTGCAATATCTCATGAAGGAAATACTGGACAATCAAATTAATGACTTTCCAGGCTTCAGGATGCCTTTCTACACTATATAAAGGTGGAAATTTACATTGGAAACGTTTGGTTTAGCTGTTATAAAAGTTTGGTTTTTTAGTGCTGTAAATGCATTTTCAGCTCGCGCTGTACACATTTGCTATGAGAGGCATTATCTCATAAGGGAAATATTGGACAATCAAATTAATGACTGCCCAGGCTTCAGGATGTCCTTTTACACTATATAAAGGTGGAAATTTACATTTGAAACGTTTGGTTTAGCTGTTATAAAAGTTTGGTTTTTTAGTGCTGAAAATGCATTTTCAGCTCGCGCTGTACACATTTGCTATGAGAGGCATTATCTCATAAGGGAAATATTGGACAATCAAATTAATGACTGCCCAGGCTTCAGGATGTCTTTTTACACTATATAAAGGTGGAAATTTACATTGGAAACGTTTGGTTTAGCTGTTATAAAAGTTTGGTTTTTTAGTGCTGTAAATGCATTTTCAGCTCGCGCTGTACACATTTGCTATGAGAGGCATTATCTCATAAGGGAAATATTGGACAATCAAATTAATGACTGCCCAGGCTTCAGGATGTCTTTTTACACTATATAAAGGTGGAAATTTACATTGGAAACGTTTGGTTTAGGTGTTATATAAGTTTGTTTTTTTAGTGCTGAAAATGCATTTTCAGCTCGCACTGTACACATTTGCTATGTGAGGCATTATCTCATAAGGGAAATACTGGACAATCAAATTAATGACTTCCCAGGCTTCAGGATGCCTTTTTACACTCTATAAATGTGGAAATTTACATTGGAAACGTTTGGTTTAGCTGTTAATGAAGTTTCGTTTTTTTAGTGCTGAAAATTCATTGTCTGCTGGCGCTGTACACTTTTTCTAAGTTTTGCAATATCTCATGTAGGAAATACTGGACAATCAAATTAATGACTTTCCAGGCTTCAGGATGCCTTTCTACACTATATAAAGGTGGAAATTTACATTGGAAACGTTTGGTTTAGCTGTTATAAAAGTTTGTTTTTTTAGTGCTGTAAATGCATTTTCAGCTCGCGCTGTACACATTTGCTATGTGAGGCATTATCTCATAAGGGAAATACTGGACAATCAAATTAATGACTGCCCAGGCTTCAGGATGTCTTTTTACACTATATAAAGGTGGAAATTTACATTGGAAACGTTTGGTTTAGCTGTTATAAAAGTTTGGTTTTTTTAGTGCTGAAAATTCATTGTCTGCTGGCGCTGTACACTTTTTCTAAGTGTTGCAATATCTCATGAAGGAAATACTGGACAATCAAATTAATGACTTTCCAGGCTCCAGGATGCCTTTCTACACTATATAAAGGTGGAAATTTACATTGGAAACGTTTGGTTTAGCTGTTATAAAAGTTTGGTGTTTTAGTGCTGTAAATGCATTTTCAGCTCGCGCTGTACACATTTGCTATGAGAGGCATTATCTCATAAGGGAAATATTGGACAATCAAATTAATGACTGCCCAGGCTTCAGGATGTCTTTTTACACTATATAAAGGTGGAAATTTACATTGGAAACGTTTAGTTTAGCTGTTAATGAAGTTTCGTTTTTTTAGTGCTGAAAATTCATTGTCTACTGGCGCTGTACACTTTTTCTAAGTGTTGCAATATCTCATGAAGGAAATACTGGACAATCAAATTAATGACTTTCCAGGCTTCAGGATGCCTTTCTACACTATATAAAGGTGGAAATTTACATTGGAAACGTTTGGTTTAGCTGTTATAAAAGTTTGGTTTTTTAGTGCTGAAAATGCATTTTCAGCTCGCACTGTACACATTTGCTATGTGAGGCATTATCTCATAAGGGAAATACTGGACAATCAAATTAATGACTTCCCAGGCTTCAGGATGCCTTTTTACACTCTATAAATGTGGAAATTTACATTGGAAACGTTTGGTTTAGCTGTTAATGAAGTTTCGTTTTTTTAGTGCTGAAAATTCATTGTCTGCTGGCGCTGTACACTTTTTCTAAGTTTTGCAATATCTCATGTAGGAAATACTGGACAATCAAATTAATGACTTTCCAGGCTTCAGGATGCCTTTCTACACTATATAAAGGTGGAAATTTACATTGGAAACGTTTGGTTTAGCTGTTATAAAAGTTTGTTTTTTTAGTGCTGTAAATGCATTTTCAGCTCGCGCTGTACACATTTGCTATGTGAGGCATTATCTCATAAGGGAAATACTGGACAATCAAATTAATGACTGCCCAGGCTTCAGGATGTCTTTTTACACTATATAAAGGTGGAAATTTACATTGGAAACGTTTGGTTTAGCTGTTATAAAAGTTTGGTTTTTTTAGTGCTGAAAATTCATTGTCTGCTGGCGCTGTACACTTTTTCTAAGTGTTGCAATATCTCATGAAGGAAATACTGGACAATCAAATTAATGACTTTCCAGGCTCCAGGATGCCTTTCTACACTATATAAAGGTGGAAATTTACATTGGAAACGTTTGGTTTAGCTGTTATAAAAGTTTGGTGTTTTAGTGCTGTAAATGCATTTTCAGCTCGCGCTGTACACATTTGCTATGAGAGGCATTATCTCATAAGGGAAATATTGGACAATCAAATTAATGACTGCCCAGGCTTCAGGATGTCTTTTTACACTATATAAAGGTGGAAATTTACATTGGAAACGTTTAGTTTAGCTGTTAATGAAGTTTCGTTTTTTTAGTGCTGAAAATTCATTGTCTACTGGCGCTGTACACTTTTTCTAAGTGTTGCAATATCTCATGAAGGAAATACTGGACAATCAAATTAATGACTTTCCAGGCTTCAGGATGCCTTTCTACACTATATAAAGGTGGAAATTTACATTGGAAACGTTTGGTTTAGCTGTTATAAAAGTTTGGTTTTTTAGTGCTGTAAATGCATTTTCAGCTCGCGCTGTACACATTTGCTATGAGAGGCATTATCTCATAAGGGAAATATTGGACAATCAAATTAATGACTGCCCAGGCTTCAGGATGTCTTTTTACACTATATAAAGGTGGAAATTTACATTGGAAACGTTTGGTTTAGCTGTTATAAAAGTTTGGTTTTTTAGTGCTGAAAATGCATTTTCAGCTCGCACTGTACACATTTGCTATGTGAGGCATTATCTCATAAGGGAAATACTGGACAATCAAATTAATGACTTCCCAGGCTTCAGGATGCATTTTTACACTCTATAAATGTGGAAATTTACATTGGAAACGTTTGGTTTAGCTGTTATAAAAGTTTGTTTTTTTAGTGCTGTAAATGCATTTTCAGCTCGCGCTGTACACATTTGCTATGTGAGGCATTATCTCATAAGGGAAATACTGGACAATCAAATTAATGACTGCCCAGGCTTCAGGATGTCTTTTTACACTATATAAAGGTGGAAATTTACATTGGAAACGTTTGATTTAGCTGTTATAAAAGTTTGGTTTTTTAGTGCTGAAAATGCATTTTCAGCTCGCACTGTACACATTTGCTATGTGAGGCATTATCTCATAAGGGAAATACTGGACAATCAAATTAATGACTTCCCAGGCTTCAGGATGCCTTTTTACACTCTATAAATGTGGAAATTTACATTGGAAACGTTTGGTTTAGCTGTTAATGAAGTTTCGTTTTTTTAGTGCTGAAAATTCATTGTCTGCTGGCGCTGTACACTTTTTCTAAGTGTTGCAATATCTCATGAAGGAAATACTGGACAATCAAATTAATGACTTTCCAGGCTTCAGGATGCCTTTCTACACTATATAAAGGTGGAAATTTACATTGGAAACGTTTGGTTTAGCTGTTATAAAAGTTTGGTTTTTTAGTGCTGTAAATGCATTTTCAGCTCGCGCTGTACACATTTGCTATGAGAGGCATTATCTCATAAGGGAAATATTGGACAATCAAATTAATGACTGCCCAGGCTTCAGGATGTCTTTTTACACTATATAAAGGTGGAAATTTACATTGGAAACGTTTAGTTTAGTTGTTAATGAAGTTTCGTTTTTTTAGTGCTGGAAATTCATTGTCTGCTGGCGCTGTACACTTTTTCTAAGTGTTGCAATATCTCATGAAGGAAATACTGGACAATCAAATTAAAGACTTTCCAGGCTTCAGGATGCCTTTTTACACTATATAAAGGTGGAAATTTACATTGGAAACGTTTGGTTTAGCTGTTATAAAAGTTTGGTTTTTTAGTGCTGTAAATGCATTTTCAGCTCGCGCTGTACACATTTGCTATGAGAGGCATTATCTCATAAGGGAAATATTGGACAATCAAATTAATGACTGCCCAGGCTTCAGGATGTCTTTTTACACTATATAAAGGTGGAAATTTACATTGGAAACATTTAGTTTAGCTGTTAATGAAGTTTCGTTTTTTTAGTGCTGAAAATTCATTGTCTGCTGGCGCTGTACACTTTTTCTAAGTGTTGCAATATCTCATGAAGGAAATACTGGACAATACAATTAATGACTTTCCAGGCTTCAGGATGCCTTTCTACACTATATAAAGGTGGAAATTTACATTGGAAACTTGGTTTAGCTGTTATAAAAGTTTGGTTTTTTAGTGCTGAAAATGCATTTTCAGCTCGCACTGTACACATTTGCTATGTGAGGCATTATCTCATAAGGGAAATACTGGACAATCAAATTAATGACTTCCCAGGCTTCAGGATGCATTTTTACACTCTATAAATGTGGAAATTTACATTGGAAACGTTTGGTTTAGCTGTTATAAAAGTTTGTTTTTTTAGTGCTGTAAATGCATTTTCAGCTCGCGCTGTACACATTTGCTATGTGAGGCATTATCTCATAAGGGAAATACTGGACAATCAAATTAATGACTGCCCAGGCTTCAGGATGTCTTTTTACACTATATAAAGGTGGAAATTTACATTGGAAACGTTTGGTTTAGCTGTTATAAAAGTTTGGTTTTTTAGTGCTGAAAATGCATTTTCAGCTCGCACTGTACACATTTGCTATGTGAGGCATTATCTCATAAGGGAAATACTGGACAATCAAATTAATGACTTCCCAGGCTTCAGGATGCCTTTTTACACTCTATAAATGTGGAAATTTACATTGGAAACGTTTGGTTTAGCTGTTAATGAAGTTTCGTTTTTTTAGTGCTGAAAATTCATTGTCTGCTGGCGCTGTACACTTTTTCTAAGTGTTGCAATATCTCATGAAGGAAATACTGGACAATCAAATTAATGACTTTCCAGGCTTCAGGATGCCTTTCTACACTATATAAAGGTGGAAATTTACATTGGAAACGTTTGGTTTAGCTGTTATAAAAGTTTGGTTTTTTAGTGCTGTAAATGCATTTTCAGCTCGCGCTGTACACATTTGCTATGAGAGGCATTATCTCATAAGGGAAATATTGGACAATCAAATTAATGACTGCCCAGGCTTCAGGATGTCTTTTTACACTATATAAAGGTGGAAATTTACATTGGAAACGTTTAGTTTAGCTGTTAATGAAGTTTCGTTTTTCTAGTGCTGGAAATTCATTGTCTGCTGGCGCTGTACACTTTTTCTAAGTGTTGCAATATCTCATGAAGGAAATACTGGACAATCAAATTAAAGACTTTCCAGGCTTCAGGATGCCTTTTTACACTATATAAAGGTGGAAATTTACATTGGAAACGTTTGGTTTAGCTGTTATAAAAGTTTGGTTTTTTAGTGCTGTAAATGCATTTTCAGCTCGCGCTGTACACATTTGCTATGAGAGGCATTATCTCATAAGGGAAATATTGGACAATCAAATTAATGACTGCCCAGGCTTCAGGATGTCTTTTTACACTATATAAAGGTGGAAATTTACATTGGAAACGTTTGATTTAGCTGTTATAAAAGTTTGGTTTTTTAGTGCTGAAAATGCATTTTCAGCTCGCACTGTACACATTTGCTATGTGAGGCATTATCTCATAAGGGAAATACTGGACAATCAAATTAATGACTTCCCAGGCTTCAGGATGCCTTTTTACACTCTATAAATGTGGAAATTTACATTGGAAACGTTTGGTTTAGCTGTTAATGAAGTTTCGTTTTTTTAGTGCTGAAAATTCATTGTCTGCTGGCGCTGTACACTTTTTCTAAGTGTTGCAATATCTCATGAAGGAAATACTGGACAATCAAATTAATGACTTTCCAGGCTTCAGGATGCCTTTCTACACTATATAAAGGTGGAAATTTACATTGGAAACGTTTGGTTTAGCTGTTATAAAAGTTTGGTTTTTTAGTGCTGTAAATGCATTTTCAGCTCGCGCTGTACACATTTGCTATGAGAGGCATTATCTCATAAGGGAAATATTGGACAATCAAATTAATGACTGCCCAGGCTTCAGGATGTCTTTTTACACTATATAAAGGTGGAAATTTACATTGGAAACGTTTAGTTTAGCTGTTAATGAAGTTTCGTTTTTTTAGTGCTGGAAATTCATTGTCTGCTGGCGCTGTACACTTTTTCTAAGTGTTGCAATATCTCATGAAGGAAATACTGGACAATCAAATTAAAGACTTTCCAGGCTTCAGGATGCCTTTTTACACTATATAAAGGTGGAAATTTACATTGGAAACGTTTGGTTTAGCTGTTATAAAAGTTTGGTTTTTTAGTGCTGTAAATGCATTTTCAGCTCGCGCTGTACACATTTGCTATGAGAGGCATTATCTCATAAGGGAAATATTGGACAATCAAATTAATGACTGCCCAGGCTTCAGGATGTCTTTTTACACTATATAAAGGTGGAAATTTACATTGGAAACATTTAGTTTAGCTGTTAATGAAGTTTCGTTTTTTTAGTGCTGAAAATTCATTGTCTGCTGGCGCTGTACACTTTTTCTAAGTGTTGCAATATCTCATGAAGGAAATACTGGACAATCAAATTAATGACTTTCCAGGCTTCAGGATGCCTTTCTACACTATATAAAGGTGGAAATTTACATTGGAAACGTTTGGTTTAGCTGTTATAAAAGTTTGTTTTTTTAGTGCTGTAAATGCATTTTCAGCTCGCGCTGTACACATTTGCTATGAGAGGCATTATCTCATAAGGGAAATATTGGACAATCAAATTAATGACTGCCCAGGCTTCAGGATGTCTTTTTACACTATATAAAGGTGGAAATTTACATTGGAAACGTTTGGTTTAGCTGTTATAAAAGTTTGGTTTTTTAGTGCTGTAAATGCATTTTCAGCTCGCGCTGTACACATTTGCTATGAGAGGCATTATCTCATAAGGGAAATATTGGACAATCAAATTAATGACTGCCCAGGCTTCAGGATGTCTTTTTACACTATATAAAGGTGGAAATTTACATTGGAAACGTTTGGTTTAGCTGTTATAAAAGTTTGGTTTTTTAGTGCTGAAAATGCATTTTCAGCTCGCACTGTACACATTTGCTATGTGAGGCATTATCTCATAAGGGAAATACTGGACAATCAAATTAATGACTTCCCAGGCTTCAGGATGCATTTTTACACTCTATAAATGTGGAAATTTACATTGGAAACGTTTGGTTTAGCTGTTATAAAAGTTTGTTTTTTTAGTGCTGTAAATGCATTTTCAGCTCGCGCTGTACACATTTGCTATGTGAGGCATTATCTCATAAGGGAAATACTGGACAATCAAATTAATGACTGCCCAGGCTTCAGGATGTCTTTTTACACTATATAAAGGTGGAAATTTACATTGGAAACGTTTGGTTTAGCTGTTATAAAAGTTTGGTTTTTTAGTGCTGAAAATGCATTTTCAGCTCGCACTGTACACATTTGCTATGTGAGGCATTATCTCATAAGGGAAATACTGGACAATCAAATTAATGACTTCCCAGGCTTCAGGATGCCTTTTTACACTCTATAAATGTGGAAATTTACATTGGAAACGTTTGGTTTAGCTGTTAATGAAGTTTCGTTTTTTTAGTGCTGAAAATTCATTGTCTGCTTGGCGCTGTACACTTTTTCTAAGTGTTGCAATATCTCATGAAGGAAATACTGGACAATCAAATTAATGACTTTCCAGGCTTCAGGATGCCTTTCTACACTATATAAAGGTGGAAATTTACATTGGAAACGTTTGGTTTAGCTGTTATAAAAGTTTGGTTTTTTAGTGCTGTAAATGCATTTTCAGCTCGCGCTGTACACATTTGCTATGAGAGGCATTATCTCATAAGGGAAATATTGGACAATCAAATTAATGACTGCCCAGGCTTCAGGATGTCTTTTTACACTATATAAAGGTGGAAATTTACATTGGAAACGTTTAGTTTAGCTGTTAATGAAGTTTCGTTTTTTTAGTGCTGGAAATTCATTGTCTGCTGGCGCTGTACACTTTTTCTAAGTGTTGCAATATCTCATGAAGGAAATACTGGACAATCAAATTAAAGACTTTCCAGGCTTCAGGATGCCTTTTTACACTATATAAAGGTGGAAATTTACATTGGAAACGTTTGGTTTAGCTGTTATAAAAGTTTGGTTTTTTAGTGCTGTAAATGCATTTTCAGCTCGCGCTGTACACATTTGCTATGAGAGGCATTATCTCATAAGGGAAATATTGGACAATCAAATTAATGACTGCCCAGGCTTCAGGATGTCTTTTTACACTATATAAAGGTGGAAATTTACATTGGAAACATTTAGTTTAGCTGTTAATGAAGTTTCGTTTTTTTAGTGCTGAAAATTCATTGTCTGCTGGCGCTGTACACTTTTTCTAAGTGTTGCAATATCTCATGAAGGAAATACTGGACAATCAAATTAATGACTTTCCAGGCTTCAGGATGCCTTTCTACACTATATAAAGGTGGAAATTTACATTGGAAACGTTTGGTTTAGCTGTTATAAAAGTTTGTTTTTTTAGTGCTGTAAATGCATTTTCAGCTCGCGCTGTACACATTTGCTATGAGAGGCATTATCTCATAAGGGAAATATTGGACAATCAAATTAATGACTGCCCAGGCTTCAGGATGTCTTTTTACACTATATAAAGGTGGAAATTTACATTGGAAACGTTTGGTTTAGCTGTTATAAAAGTTTGGTTTTTTAGTGCTGTAAATGCATTTTCAGCTCGCGCTGTACACATTTGCTATGAGAGGCATTATCTCATAAGGGAAATATTGGACAATCAAATTAATGGCTGCCCGGGCTTCAGGATGTCTTTTTACACTATATAAAGGTGGAAATTTACATTGGAAACGTTTAGTTTAGCTGTTAATGAAGTTTCGTTTTTTTAGTGCTGAAAATTCATTGTCTGCTGGCGCTGTACACTTTTTCTAAATGTTGCAATATCTCATGAAGGAAATACTGGACAATCAAATTAAGGACTTTCCAGGCTTCAGGATGCCTTTCTACACTATATAAAGGTGGAAATTTACATTGGAAACGTTTGGTTTAGCTGTTATAAAAGTTTGGTTTTTTAGTGCTGTAAATGCATTTTCAGCTCGCGCTGTACACATTTGCTATGAGAGGCATTATCTCATAAGGGAAATATTGGACAATCAAATTAATGACTGCCCAGGCTTCAGGATGTATTTTTACACTATATAAAGGAGGAAATTTACATTGGAAACGTTTGGTTTAGGTGTTATAAAAGTTTGGTTTTTTAGTGCTGAAAATGCATTTTCAGCTCGCGCTGTACACATTTGCAATGAGAGGTATTATCTCATAAGGGAAATACTGGACAATCAAATTAATTACTTCCCAGGCTTCAGGATGCCTTTTTACACTCTATAAATGTGGAAATTTACATTGGAAACGTTTGGTTTAGCTGTTAATGAAGTTTCGTTTTTTTTAGTGCTGAAAATTCATTGTCTGCTGGCGCTGTACACTTTTTCTAAGTGTTGCAATATCTCATGAAGGAAATACTGGACAATCAAATTAATGACTTTCCAGGCTTCAGGATGCCTTTCTACACTATATAAAGGTGGAAATTTACATTGGAAACGTTTGGTTTAGCTGTTATAAAAGTTTGGTTTTTTAGTGCTGTAAATGCATTTTCAGCTCGCGCTGTACACATTTGCTATGAGAGGCATTATCTCATAAGGGAAATATTGGACAATCAAATTAATGACTGCCCAGGCTTCAGGATGTCTTTTTACACTATATAAAGGTGGAAATTTACATTGGAAACGTTTGGTTTAGCTGTTATAAAAGTTTGTTTTTTTAGTGCTGTAAATGCATTTTCAGCTCGCACTGTACACATTTGCTATGAGAGGCATTATCTCATAAGGGAAATATTGGACAATCAAATTAATGACTGCCCAGGCTTCAGGATGTCTTTTTACACTATATAAAGGTGGAAATTTACATTGGAAACGTTTACTTTAGCTGTTAATGAAGTTTCGTTTATTTAGTGCTGAAAATTCATTGTCTGCTGGCGCTGTACACTTTTTCTAAGTGTTGCAATATCTCATGAAGGAAATACTGGACAATCAAATTAATGACTTTCCAGGCTTCAGGATGCCTTTCTACACTATATAAAGGTGGAAATTTACATTGGAAACGTTTGGTTTAGCTGTTATAAAAGTTTGTTTTTTTAGTGCTGTAAATGCATTTTCAGCTCGCACTGTACACATTTGCTATGTGAGGCATTATCTCATAAGGGAAATACTGGACAATCAAATTAATGACTTCCCAGGCTTCAGGATGCCTTTTTACACTCTATAAATGTGGAAATTTACATTGGAAACGTTTGGTTTAGCTGTTAATGAAGTTTCGTTTTTTTTAGTGCTGAAAATTCATTGTCTGCTGGCGCTGTACACTTTTTCTAAGTGTTGCAATATCTCATGAAGGAAATACTGGACAATCAAATTAATGACTTTCCAGGCTTCAGGATGCCTTTCTACACTATATAAAGGTGGAAATTTACATTGGAAACGTTTGGTTTAGCTGTTATAAAAGTTTGGTTTTTTAGTGCTGTAAATGCATTTTCAGCTCGCGCTGTACACATTTGCTATGAGAGGCATTATCTCATAAGGGAAATATTGGACAATCAAATTAATGACTGCCCAGGATTCAGGATGTCTTTTTACACTATATAAAGGTGGAAATTTACATTGGAAACGTTTGGTTTAGCTGTTATAAAAGTTTGTTTTTTTAGTGCTGTAAATGCATTTTCAGCTCGCGCTGTACACATTTGCTATGAGAGGCATTATCTCATAAGGGAAATATTGGACAATCAAATTAATGACTGCCCAGGCTTCAGGATGTCTTTTTACACTATATAAAGGTGGAAATTTACATTGGAAACGTTTGGTTTAGGTGTTATATAAGTTTGTTTTTTTAGTGCTGAAAATGCATTTTCAGCTCGCACTGTACACATTTGCTATGTGAGGCATTATCTCATAAGGGAAATACTGGACAATCAAATTAATGACTTCCCAGGCTTCAGGATGCCTTTTTACACTATATAAAGGTGGAAATTTACATTGGAAACGTTTGGTTTAGCTGTTATAAAAGTTTGGTTTTTTTAGTGCTGAAAATTCATTGTCTGCTGGCGCTGTACACTTTTTCTAAGTGTTGCAATATCTCATGAAGGAAATACTGGACAATCAAATTAATGACTTTCCAGGCTCCAGGATGCCTTTCTACACTATATAAAGGTGGAAATTTACATTGGAAACGTTTGGTTTAGCTGTTATAAAAGTTTGGTTTTTTAGTGCTGTAAATGCATTTTCAGCTCGCGCTGTACACATTTGCTATGAGAGGCATTATCTCATAAGGGAAATATTGGACAATCATATTAATGACTGCCCAGGCTTCAGGATGTCTTTTTACACTATATAAAGGTGGAAATTTACATTGGAAACGTTTAGTTTAGCTGTTAATGAAGTATCGTTTTTTTAGTGCTGAAAATTCATTGTCTACTGGCGCTGTACACTTTTTCTAAGTGTTGCAATATCTCATGAAGGAAATACTGGACAATCAAATTAATGACTTTCCAGGCTTCAGGATGCCTTTCTACACTATATAAAGGTGGAAATTTACATTGGAAACGTTTGGTTTAGCTGTTATAAAAGTTTGGTTTTTTAGTGCTGTAAATGCATTTTCAGCTCGCGCTGTACACATTTGCTATGAGAGGCATTATCTCATAAGGGAAATATTGGACAATCAAATTAATGACTGCCCAGGCTTCAGGATGTCTTTTTACACTATATAAATGTGGAAATTTACATTGGAAACGTTTGGTTTAGCTGTTATAAAAGTTTGGTTTTTTAGTGCTGAAAATGCATTTTCAGCTCGCACTGTACACATTTGCTATGTGAGGCATTATCTCATAAGGGAAATACTGGACAATCAAATTAATGACTTCCCAGGCTTCAGGATGCATTTTTACACTCTATAAATGTGGAAATTTACATTGGAAACGTTTGGTTTAGCTGTTATAAAAGTTTGTTTTTTTAGTGCTGTAAATGCATTTTCAGCTCGCGCTGTACACATTTGCTATGTGAGGCATTATCTCATAAGGGAAATACTGGACAATCAAATTAATGACTGCCCAGGCTTCAGGATGTCTTTTTACACTATATAAAGGTGGAAATTTACATTGGAAACGTTTGGTTTAGCTGTTACAAAAGTTTGGTTTTTTAGTGCTGAAAATGCATTTTCAGCTCGCACTGTACACATTTGCTATGTGAGGCATTATCTCATAAGGGAAATACTGGACAATCAAATTAATGACTTCCCAGGCTTCAGGATGCCTTTTTACACTCTATAAATGTGGAAATTTACATTGGAAACGTTTGGTTTAGCTGTTAATGAAGTTTCGTTTTTTTAGTGCTGAAAATTCATTGTCTGCTGGCGCTGTACACTTTTTCTAAGTGTTGCAATATCTCATGAAGGAAATACTGGACAATCAAATTAATGACTTTCCAGGCTTCAGGATGCCTTTCTACACTATATAAAGGTGGAAATTTACATTGGAAACGTTTGGTTTAGCTGTTATAAAAGTTTGTTTTTTTAGTGCTGTAAATGCATTTTCAGCTCGCGCTGTACACATTTGCTATGAGAGGCATTATCTCATAAGGGAAATATTGGACAATCAAATTAATGACTGCCCAGGCTTCAGGATGTCTTTTTACACTATATAAAGGTGGAAATTTACATTGGAAACGTTTAGTTTAGCTGTTAATGAAGTTTCGTTTTTTTAGTGCTGGAAATTCATTGTCTGCTGGCGCTGTACACTTTTTCTAAGTGTTGCAATATCTCATGAAGGAAATACTGGACAATCAAATTAATGACTTTCCAGGCTTCAGGATGCCTTTCTACACTATATAAAGGTGGAAATTTACATTGGAAACGTTTGGTTTAGCTGTTATAAAAGTTTGGTTTTTTAGTGCTGTAAATGCATTTTCAGCTCGCGCTGTACACATTTGCTATGAGAGGCATTATCTCATAAGGGAAATATTGGACAATCAAATTAATGACTGCCCAGGCTTCAGGATGTCTTTTTACACTATATAAAGGTGGAAATTTACATTGGAAACGTTTAGTTTAGCTGTTAATGAAGTTTCGGTTTTTTAGTGCTGAAAATTCATTGTCTGCTGGCGCTGTACACTTTTTCTAAGTGTTGCAATATCTCATGAAGGAAATACTGGACAATCAAATTAATCACTTTCCAGGCTTCAGGATGCCTTTCTACACTATATAAAGGTGGAAATTTACATTGGAAACGTTTGGTTTAGCTGTTATAAAAGTTTGGTTTTTTAGTGCTGTAAATGCATTTTCAGCTCGCGCTGTACACATTTGCTATGTGAGGCATTATATCATAAGGGAAATACTGGACAATCAAATTAATGACTTCCCAGGCTTCAGGATGCCTTTTTACACTCTATAAATGGGGAAATTTACATTGGAAACGTTTGGTTTAGCTGTTAATGAAGTTTCGTTTTTTTAGTGCTGAAAATTCATTGTCTGCTGGCGCTGTACACTTTTTCTAAGTGTTGCAATATCTCATGAAGGAAATACTGGACAATCAAATTAATGACTTTCCAGGCTTCAGGATGCCTTTCTACACTATATAAAGGTGGAAATTTACATTGGAAACGTTTGGTTTAGCTGTTATAAAAGTTTGGTTTTTTAGTGCTGTAAATGCATTTTCAGCTCGCGCTGTACACATTTGCTATGAGAGGCATTATCTCATAAGGGAAATATTGGACAATCAAATTAATGACTGCCCAGGCTTCAGGATGTCTTTTTACACTATATAAAGGTGGAAATTTACATTGGAAACGTTTGGTTTAGCTGTTATAAAAGTTTGTTTTTTTAGTGCTGTAAATGCATTTTCAGCTCGCGCTGTACACATTTGCTATGAGAGGCATTATCTCATAAGGGAAATATTGGACAATCAAATTAATGACTGCCCAGGCTTCAGGATGTCTTTTTACACTATATAAAGGTGGAAATTTACATTGGAAACGTTTAGTTTAGCTGTTAATGAAGTTTCGTTTTTTTAGTGCTGGAAATTCATTGTCTGCTGGCGCTGTACACTTTTTCTAAGTGTTGCAATATCTCATGAAGGAAATACTGGACAATCAAATTAATGACTTTCCAGGCTTCAGGATGCCTTTCTACACTATATAAAGGTGGAAATTTACATTGGAAACGTTTGGTTTAGCTGTTATAAAAGTTTGGTTTTTTAGTGCTGTAAATGCATTTTCAGCTCGCGCTGTACACATTTGCTATGAGAGGCATTATCTCATAAGGGAAATATTGGACAATCAAATTAATGACTGCCCAGGCTTCAGGATGTCTTTTTACACTATATAAAGGTGGAAATTTACATTGGAAACGTTTAGTTTAGCTGTTAATGAAGTTTCGTTTTTTTAGTGCTGGAAATTCATTGTCTGCTGGCGCTGTACACTTTTTCTAAGTGTTGCAATATCTCATGAAGGAAATACTGGACAATCAAATTAAAGACTTTCCAGGCTTCAGGATGCCTTTTTACACTATATAAAGGTGGAAATTTACATTGGAAACGTTTGGTTTAGCTGTTATAAAAGTTTGGTTTTTTAGTGCTGTAAATGCATTTTCAGCTCGCGCTGTACACATTTGCTATGAGAGGCATTATCTCATAAGGGAAATATTGGACAATCAAATTAATGACTGCCCAGGCTTCAGGATGTCTTTTTACACTATATAAAGGTGGAAATTTACATTGGAAACATTTAGTTTAGCTGTTAATGAAGTTTCGTTTTTTTAGTGCTGAAAATTCATTGTCTGCTGGCGCTGTACACTTTTTCTAAGTGTTGCAATATCTCATGAAGGAAATACTGGACAATCAAATTAAAGACTTTCCAGGCTTCAGGATGCCTTTTTACACTATATAAAGGTGGAAATTTACATTGGAAACGTTTGGTTTAGCTGTTATAAAAGTTTGGTTTTTTAGTGCTGTAAATGCATTTTCAGCTCGCGCTGTACACATTTGCTATGAGAGGCATTATCTCATAAGGGAAATATTGGACAATCAAATTAATGACTGCCCAGGCTTCAGGATGTCTTTTTACACTATATAAAGGTGGAAATTTACATTGGAAACATTTAGTTTAGCTGTTAATGAAGTTTCGTTTTTTTAGTGCTGAAAATTCATTGTCTGCTGGCGCTGTACACTTTTTCTAAGTGTTGCAATATCTCATGAAGGAAATACTGGACAATCAAATTAATGACTTTCCAGGCTTCAGGATGCCTTTCTACACTATATAAAGGTGGAAATTTACATTGGAAACGTTTGGTTTAGCTGTTATAAAAGTTTGGTTTTTTAGTGCTGTAAATGCATTTTCAGCTCGCGCTGTACACATTTGCTATGAGAGGCATTATCTCATAAGGGAAATATTGGACAATCAAATTAATGACTGCCCAGGCTTCAGGATGTCTTTTTACACTATATAAAGGTGGAAATTTACATTGGAAACGTTTGGTTTAGCTGTTATAAAAGTTTGGTTTTTTAGTGCTGTAAATGCATTTTCAGCTCGCGCTGTACACATTTGCTATGAGAGGCATTATCTCATAAGGGAAATATTGGACAATCAAATTAATGACTGCCCAGGCTTCAGGATGTCTTTTTACACTATATAAATGTGGAAATTTACATTGGAAACGTTTGGTTTAGCTGTTATAAAAGTTTGTTTTTTTAGTGCTGTAAATGCATTTTCAGCTCGCGCTGTACACATTTGCTATGTGAGGCATTATCTCATAAGGGAAATACTGGACAATCAAATTAATGACTGCCCAGGCTTCAGGATGTCTTTTTACACTATATAAAGGTGGAAATTTACATTGGAAACGTTTGGTTTAGCTGTTATAAAAGTTTGGTTTTTTAGTGCTGAAAATGCATTTTCAGCTCGCACTGTACACATTTGCTATGTGAGGCATTATCTCATAAGGGAAATACTGGACAATCAAATTAATGACTTCCCAGGCTTCAGGATGCCTTTTTACACTCTATAAATGTGGAAATTTACATTGGAAACGTTTGGTTTAGCTGTTAATGAAGTTTCGTTTTTTTAGTGCTGAAAATTCATTGTCTGCTGGCGCTGTACACTTTTTCTAAGTGTTGCAATATCTCATGAAGGAAATACTGGACAATCAAATTAATGACTTTCCAGGCTTCAGGATGCATTTTTACACTCTATAAATGTGGAAATTTACATTGGAAACGTTTGGTTTAGCTGTTATAAAAGTTTGTTTTTTTAGTGCTGTAAATGCATTTTCAGCTCGCGCTGTACACATTTGCTATGTGAGGCATTATCTCATAAGGGAAATACTGGACAATCAAATTAATGACTGCCCAGGCTTCAGGATGTCTTTTTACACTATATAAAGGTGGAAATTTACATTGGAAACGTTTGGTTTAGCTGTTATAAAAGTTTGGTTTTTTAGTGCTGAAAATGCATTTTCAGCTCGCACTGTACACATTTGCTATGTGAGGCATTATCTCATAAGGGAAATACTGGACAATCAAATTAATGACTGCCCAGGCTTCAGGATGTCTTTTTACACTATATAAAGGTGGAAATTTACATTGGAAACATTTAGTTTAGCTGTTAATGAAGTTTCGTTTTTTTAGTGCTGAAAATTCATTGTCTGCTGGCGCTGTACACTTTTTCTAAGTGTTGCAATATCTCATGAAGGAAATACTGGACAATCAAATTAAAGACTTTCCAGGCTTCAGGATGCCTTTTTACACTATATAAAGGTGGAAATTTACATTGGAAACGTTTGGTTTAGCTGTTATAAAAGTTTGGTTTTTTAGTGCTGTAAATGCATTTTCAGCTCGCGCTGTACACATTTGCTATGAGAGGCATTATCTCATAAGGGAAATATTGGACAATCAAATTAATGACTGCCCAGGCTTCAGGATGTCTTTTTACACTATATAAAGGTGGAAATTTACATTGGAAACATTTAGTTTAGCTGTTAATGAAGTTTCGTTTTTTTAGTGCTGAAAATTCATTGTCTGCTGGCGCTGTACACTTTTTCTAAGTGTTGCAATATCTCATGAAGGAAATACTGGACAATCAAATTAATGACTTTCCAGGCTTCAGGATGCCTTTCTACACTATATAAAGGTGGAAATTTACATTGGAAACGTTTGGTTTAGCTGTTATAAAAGTTTGTTTTTTTAGTGCTGTAAATGCATTTTCAGCTCGCGCTGTACACATTTGCTATGAGAGGCATTATCTCATAAGGGAAATATTGGACAATCAAATTAATGACTGCCCAGGCTTCAGGATGTCTTTTTACACTATATAAAGGTGGAAATTTACATTGGAAACGTTTGGTTTAGCTGTTATAAAAGTTTGGTTTTTTAGTGCTGTAAATGCATTTTCAGCTCGCGCTGTACACATTTGCTATGAGAGGCATTATCTCATAAGGGAAATATTGGACAATCAAATTAATGACTGCCCAGGCTTCAGGATGTCTTTTTACACTATATAAATGTGGAAATTTACATTGGAAACGTTTGGTTTAGCTGTTATAAAAGTTTGTTTTTTTAGTGCTGTAAATGCATTTTCAGCTCGCGCTGTACACATTTGCTATGTGAGGCATTATCTCATAAGGGAAATACTGGACAATCAAATTAATGACTGCCCAGGCTTCAGGATGTCTTTTTACACTATATAAAGGTGGAAATTTACATTGGAAACGTTTGGTTTAGCTGTTATAAAAGTTTGGTTTTTTAGTGCTGAAAATGCATTTTCAGCTCGCACTGTACACATTTGCTATGTGAGGCATTATCTCATAAGGGAAATACTGGACAATCAAATTAATGACTTCCCAGGCTTCAGGATGCCTTTTTACACTCTATAAATGTGGAAATTTACATTGGAAACGTTTGGTTTAGCTGTTAATGAAGTTTCGTTTTTTTAGTGCTGAAAATTCATTGTCTGCTGGCGCTGTACACTTTTTCTAAGTGTTGCAATATCTCATGAAGGAAATACTGGACAATCAAATTAATGACTTTCCAGGCTTCAGGATGCATTTTTACACTCTATAAATGTGGAAATTTACATTGGAAACGTTTGGTTTAGCTGTTATAAAAGTTTGTTTTTTTAGTGCTGTAAATGCATTTTCAGCTCGCGCTGTACACATTTGCTATGTGAGGCATTATCTCATAAGGGAAATACTGGACAATCAAATTAATGACTGCCCAGGCTTCAGGATGTCTTTTTACACTATATAAAGGTGGAAATTTACATTGGAAACGTTTGGTTTAGCTGTTATAAAAGTTTGGTTTTTTAGTGCTGAAAATGCATTTTCAGCTCGCACTGTACACATTTGCTATGTGAGGCATTATCTCATAAGGGAAATACTGGACAATCAAATTAATGACTTCCCAGGCTTCAGGATGCCTTTTTACACTCTATAAATGTGGAAATTTACATTGGAAACGTTTGGTTTAGCTGTTAATGAAGTTTCGTTTTTTTAGTGCTGGAAATTCATTGTCTGCTGGCGCTGTACACTTTTTCTAAGTGTTGCAATATCTCATGAAGGAAATACTGGACAATCAAATTAAAGACTTTCCAGGCTTCAGGATGCCTTTTTACACTATATAAAGGTGGAAATTTACATTGGAAACGTTTGGTTTAGCTGTTATAAAAGTTTGGTTTTTTAGTGCTGTAAATGCATTTTCAGCTCGCGCTGTACACATTTGCTATGAGAGGCATTATCTCATAAGGGAAATATTGGACAATCAAATTAATGACTGCCCAGGCTTCAGGATGTCTTTTTACACTATATAAAGGTGGAAATTTACATTGGAAACGTTTGATTTAGCTGTTATAAAAGTTTGGTTTTTTAGTGCTGAAAATGCATTTTCAGCTCGCACTGTACACATTTGCTATGTGAGGCATTATCTCATAAGGGAAATACTGGACAATCAAATTAATGACTTCCCAGGCTTCAGGATGCCTTTTTACACTCTATAAATGTGGAAATTTACATTGGAAACGTTTGGTTTAGCTGTTAATGAAGTTTCGTTTTTTTAGTGCTGAAAATTCATTGTCTGCTGGCGCTGTACACTTTTTCTAAGTGTTGCAATATCTCATGAAGGAAATACTGGACAATCAAATTAATGACTTTCCAGGCTTCAGGATGCCTTTCTACACTATATAAAGGTGGAAATTTACATTGGAAACGTTTGGTTTAGCTGTTATAAAAGTTTGGTTTTTTAGTGCTGTAAATGCATTTTCAGCTCGCGCTGTACACATTTGCTATGAGAGGCATTATCTCATAAGGGAAATATTGGACAATCAAATTAATGACTGCCCAGGCTTCAGGATGTCTTTTTACACTATATAAAGGTGGAAATTTACATTGGAAACGTTTAGTTTAGCTGTTAATGAAGTTTCGTTTTTTTAGTGCTGGAAATTCATTGTCTGCTGGCGCTGTACACTTTTTCTAAGTGTTGCAATATCTCATGAAGGAAATACTGGACAATCAAATTAAAGACTTTCCAGGCTTCAGGATGCCTTTTTACACTATATAAAGGTGGAAATTTACATTGGAAACGTTTGGTTTAGCTGTTATAAAAGTTTGTTTTTTTAGTGCTGTAAATGCATTTTCAGCTCGCGCTGTACACATTTGCTATGTGAGGCATTATCTCATAAGGGAAATACTGGACAATCAAATTAATGACTGCCCAGGCTTCAGGATGTCTTTTTACACTATATAAAGGTGGAAATTTACATTGGAAACGTTTGGTTTAGCTGTTATAAAAGTTTGGTTTTTTAGTGCTGAAAATGCATTTTCAGCTCGCACTGTACACATTTGCTATGTGAGGCATTATCTCATAAGGGAAATACTGGACAATCAAATTAATGACTTCCCAGGCTTCAGGATGCCTTTTTACACTCTATAAATGTGGAAATTTACATTGGAAACGTTTGGTTTAGCTGTTAATGAAGTTTCGTTTTTTTAGTGCTGAAAATTCATTGTCTGCTGGCGCTGTACACTTTTTCTAAGTGTTGCAATATCTCATGAAGGAAATACTGGACAATCAAATTAATGACTTTCCAGGCTTCAGGATGCATTTTTACACTCTATAAATGTGGAAATTTACATTGGAAACGTTTGGTTTAGCTGTTATAAAAGTTTGTTTTTTTAGTGCTGTAAATGCATTTTCAGCTCGCGCTGTACACATTTGCTATGTGAGGCATTATCTCATAAGGGAAATACTGGACAATCAAATTAATGACTGCCCAGGCTTCAGGATGTCTTTTTACACTATATAAAGGTGGAAATTTACATTGGAAACGTTTGGTTTAGCTGTTATAAAAGTTTGGTTTTTTAGTGCTGAAAATGCATTTTCAGCTCGCACTGTACACATTTGCTATGTGAGGCATTATCTCATAAGGGAAATACTGGACAATCAAATTAATGACTTCCCAGGCTTCAGGATGCCTTTTTACACTCTATAAATGTGGAAATTTACATTGGAAACGTTTGGTTTAGCTGTTAATGAAGTTTCGTTTTTTTAGTGCTGGAAATTCATTGTCTGCTGGCGCTGTACACTTTTTCTAAGTGTTGCAATATCTCATGAAGGAAATACTGGACAATCAAATTAAAGACTTTCCAGGCTTCAGGATGCCTTTTTACACTATATAAAGGTGGAAATTTACATTGGAAACGTTTGGTTTAGCTGTTATAAAAGTTTGGTTTTTTAGTGCTGTAAATGCATTTTCAGCTCGCGCTGTACACATTTGCTATGAGAGGCATTATCTCATAAGGGAAATATTGGACAATCAAATTAATGACTGCCCAGGCTTCAGGATGTCTTTTTACACTATATAAAGGTGGAAATTTACATTGGAAACGTTTGATTTAGCTGTTATAAAAGTTTGGTTTTTTAGTGCTGAAAATGCATTTTCAGCTCGCACTGTACACATTTGCTATGTGAGGCATTATCTCATAAGGGAAATACTGGACAATCAAATTAATGACTTCCCAGGCTTCAGGATGCCTTTTTACACTCTATAAATGTGGAAATTTACATTGGAAACGTTTGGTTTAGCTGTTAATGAAGTTTCGTTTTTTTAGTGCTGAAAATTCATTGTCTGCTGGCGCTGTACACTTTTTCTAAGTGTTGCAATATCTCATGAAGGAAATACTGGACAATCAAATTAATGACTTTCCAGGCTTCAGGATGCCTTTCTACACTATATAAAGGTGGAAATTTACATTGGAAACGTTTGGTTTAGCTGTTATAAAAGTTTGGTTTTTTAGTGCTGTAAATGCATTTTCAGCTCGCGCTGTACACATTTGCTATGAGAGGCATTATCTCATAAGGGAAATATTGGACAATCAAATTAATGACTGCCCAGGCTTCAGGATGTCTTTTTACACTATATAAAGGTGGAAATTTACATTGGAAACGTTTAGTTTAGCTGTTAATGAAGTTTCGTTTTTTTAGTGCTGGAAATTCATTGTCTGCTGGCGCTGTACACTTTTTCTAAGTGTTGCAATATCTCATGAAGGAAATACTGGACAATCAAATTAAAGACTTTCCAGGCTTCAGGATGCCTTTTTACACTATATAAAGGTGGAAATTTACATTGGAAACGTTTGGTTTAGCTGTTATAAAAGTTTGGTTTTTTAGTGCTGTAAATGCATTTTCAGCTCGCGCTGTACACATTTGCTATGAGAGGCATTATCTCATAAGGGAAATATTGGACAATCAAATTAATGACTGCCCAGGCTTCAGGATGTCTTTTTACACTATATAAAGGTGGAAATTTACATTGGAAACATTTAGTTTAGCTGTTAATGAAGTTTCGTTTTTTTAGTGCTGAAAATTCATTGTCTGCTGGCGCTGTACACTTTTTCTAAGTGTTGCAATATCTCATGAAGGAAATACTGGACAATCAAATTAATGACTTTCCAGGCTTCAGGATGCCTTTCTACACTATATAAAGGTGGAAATTTACATTGGAAACGTTTGGTTTAGCTGTTATAAAAGTTTGTTTTTTTAGTGCTGTAAATGCATTTTCAGCTCGCGCTGTACACATTTGCTATGAGAGGCATTATCTCATAAGGGAAATATTGGACAATCAAATTAATGACTGCCCAGGCTTCAGGATGTCTTTTTACACTATATAAAGGTGGAAATTTACATTGGAAACGTTTGGTTTAGCTGTTATAAAAGTTTGGTTTTTTAGTGCTGTAAATGCATTTTCAGCTCGCGCTGTACACATTTGCTATGAGAGGCATTATCTCATAAGGGAAATATTGGACAATCAAATTAATGACTGCCCAGGCTTCAGGATGTCTTTTTACACTATATAAAGGTGGAAATTTACATTGGAAACGTTTGGTTTAGCTGTTATAAAAGTTTGGTTTTTTAGTGCTGAAAATGCATTTTCAGCTCGCACTGTACACATTTGCTATGTGAGGCATTATCTCATAAGGGAAATACTGGACAATCAAATTAATGACTTCCCAGGCTTCAGGATGCATTTTTACACTCTATAAATGTGGAAATTTACATTGGAAACGTTTGGTTTAGCTGTTATAAAAGTTTGTTTTTTTAGTGCTGTAAATGCATTTTCAGCTCGCGCTGTACACATTTGCTATGTGAGGCATTATCTCATAAGGGAAATACTGGACAATCAAATTAATGACTGCCCAGGCTTCAGGATGTCTTTTTACACTATATAAAGGTGGAAATTTACATTGGAAACGTTTGGTTTAGCTGTTATAAAAGTTTGGTTTTTTAGTGCTGAAAATGCATTTTCAGCTCGCACTGTACACATTTGCTATGTGAGGCATTATCTCATAAGGGAAATACTGGACAATCAAATTAATGACTTCCCAGGCTTCAGGATGCCTTTTTACACTCTATAAATGTGGAAATTTACATTGGAAACGTTTGGTTTAGCTGTTAATGAAGTTTCGTTTTTTTAGTGCTGAAAATTCATTGTCTGCTGGCGCTGTACACTTTTTCTAAGTGTTGCAATATCTCATGAAGGAAATACTGGACAATCAAATTAATGACTTTCCAGGCTTCAGGATGCCTTTCTACACTATATAAAGGTGGAAATTTACATTGGAAACGTTTGGTTTAGCTGTTATAAAAGTTTGGTTTTTTAGTGCTGTAAATGCATTTTCAGCTCGCGCTGTACACATTTGCTATGAGAGGCATTATCTCATAAGGGAAATATTGGACAATCAAATTAATGACTGCCCAGGCTTCAGGATGTCTTTTTACACTATATAAAGGTGGAAATTTACATAGGAAACGTTTAGTTTAGCTGTTAATGAAGTTTCGTTTTTTTAGTGCTGGAAATTCATTGTCTGCTGGCGCTGTACACTTTTTCTAAGTGTTGCAATATCTCATGAAGGAAATACTGGACAATCAAATTAAAGACTTTCCAGGCTTCAGGATGCCTTTTTACACTATATAAAGGTGGAAATTTACATTGGAAACGTTTGGTTTAGCTGTTATAAAAGTTTGGTTTTTTAGTGCTGTAAATGCATTTTCAGCTCGCGCTGTACACATTTGCTATGAGAGGCATTATCTCATAAGGGAAATATTGGACAATCAAATTAATGACTGCCCAGGCTTCAGGATGTCTTTTTACACTATATAAAGGTGGAAATTTACATTGGAAACATTTAGTTTAGCTGTTAATGAAGTTTCGTTTTTTTAGTGCTGAAAATTCATTGTCTGCTGGCGCTGTACACTTTTTCTAAGTGTTGCAATATCTCATGAAGGAAATACTGGACAATCAAATTAATGACTTTCCAGGCTTCAGGATGCCTTTCTACACTATATAAAGGTGGAAATTTACATTGGAAACGTTTGGTTTAGCTGTTATAAAAGTTTGTTTTTTTAGTGCTGTAAATGCATTTTCAGCTCGCGCTGTACACATTTGCTATGAGAGGCATTATCTCATAAGGGAAATATTGGACAATCAAATTAATGACTGCCCAGGCTTCAGGATGTCTTTTTACACTATATAAAGGTGGAAATTTACATTGGAAACGTTTGGTTTAGCTGTTATAAAAGTTTGGTTTTTTAGTGCTGTAAATGCATTTTCAGCTCGCGCTGTACACATTTGCTATGAGAGGCATTATCTCATAAGGGAAATATTGGACAATCAAATTAATGACTGCCCAGGCTTCAGGATGTCTTTTTACACTATATAAAGGTGGAAATTTACATTGGAAACGTTTGGTTTAGCTGTTATAAAAGTTTGGTTTTTTAGTGCTGAAAATGCATTTTCAGCTCGCACTGTACACATTTGCTATGTGAGGCATTATCTCATAAGGGAAATACTGGACAATCAAATTAATGACTTCCCAGGCTTCAGGATGCATTTTTACACTCTATAAATGTGGAAATTTACATTGGAAACGTTTGGTTTAGCTGTTATAAAAGTTTGTTTTTTTAGTGCTGTAAATGCATTTTCAGCTCGCGCTGTACACATTTGCTATGTGAGGCATTATCTCATAAGGGAAATACTGGACAATCAAATTAATGACTGCCCAGGCTTCAGGATGTCTTTTTACACTATATAAAGGTGGAAATTTACATTGGAAACGTTTGGTTTAGCTGTTATAAAAGTTTGGTTTTTTAGTGCTGAAAATGCATTTTCAGCTCGCACTGTACACATTTGCTATGTGAGGCATTATCTCATAAGGGAAATACTGGACAATCAAATTAATGACTTCCCAGGCTTCAGGATGCCTTTTTACACTCTATAAATGTGGAAATTTACATTGGAAACGTTTGGTTTAGCTGTTAATGAAGTTTCGTTTTTTTAGTGCTGAAAATTCATTGTCTGCTGGCGCTGTACACTTTTTCTAAGTGTTGCAATATCTCATGAAGGAAATACTGGACAATCAAATTAATGACTTTCCAGGCTTCAGGATGCCTTTCTACACTATATAAAGGTGGAAATTTACATTGGAAACGTTTGGTTTAGCTGTTATAAAAGTTTGGTTTTTTAGTGCTGTAAATGCATTTTCAGCTCGCGCTGTACACATTTGCTATGAGAGGCATTATCTCATAAGGGAAATATTGGACAATCAAATTAATGACTGCCCAGGCTTCAGGATGTCTTTTTACACTATATAAAGGTGGAAATTTACATAGGAAACGTTTAGTTTAGCTGTTAATGAAGTTTCGTTTTTTTAGTGCTGGAAATTCATTGTCTGCTGGCGCTGTACACTTTTTCTAAGTGTTGCAATATCTCATGAAGGAAATACTGGACAATCAAATTAAAGACTTTCCAGGCTTCAGGATGCCTTTTTACACTATATAAAGGTGGAAATTTACATTGGAAACGTTTGGTTTAGCTGTTATAAAAGTTTGGTTTTTTAGTGCTGTAAATGCATTTTCAGCTCGCGCTGTACACATTTGCTATGAGAGGCATTATCTCATAAGGGAAATATTGGACAATCAAATTAATGACTGCCCAGGCTTCAGGATGTCTTTTTACACTATATAAAGGTGGAAATTTACATTGGAAACATTTAGTTTAGCTGTTAATGAAGTTTCGTTTTTTTAGTGCTGAAAATTCATTGTCTGCTGGCGCTGTACACTTTTTCTAAGTGTTGCAATATCTCATGAAGGAAATACTGGACAATCAAATTAATGACTTTCCAGGCTTCAGGATGCCTTTCTACACTATATAAAGGTGGAAATTTACATTGGAAACGTTTGGTTTAGCTGTTATAAAAGTTTGTTTTTTTAGTGCTGTAAATGCATTTTCAGCTCGCGCTGTACACATTTGCTATGAGAGGCATTATCTCATAAGGGAAATATTGGACAATCAAATTAATGACTGCCCAGGCTTCAGGATGTCTTTTTACACTATATAAAGGTGGAAATTTACATTGGAAACGTTTGGTTTAGCTGTTATAAAAGTTTGGTTTTTTAGTGCTGTAAATGCATTTTCAGCTCGCGCTGTACACATTTGCTATGAGAGGCATTATCTCATAAGGGAAATATTGGACAATCAAATTAATGGCTGCCCGGGCTTCAGGATGTCTTTTTACACTATATAAAGGTGGAAATTTACATTGGAAACGTTTAGTTTAGCTGTTAATGAAGTTTCGTTTTTTTAGTGCTGAAAATTCATTGTCTGCTGGCGCTGTACACTTTTTCTAAATGTTGCAATATCTCATGAAGGAAATACTAGACAATCAAATTAAGGACTTTCCAGGCTTCAGGATGCCTTTCTACACTATATAAAGGTGGAAATTTACATTGGAAACGTTTGGTTTAGCTGTTATAAAAGTTTGGTTTTTTAGTGCTGTAAATGCATTTTCAGCTCGCGCTGTACACATTTGCTATGAGAGGCATTATCTCATAAGGGAAATATTGGACAATCAAATTAATGACTGCCCAGGCTTCAGGATGTCTTTTTACACTATATAAAGGAGGAAATTTACATTGGAAACGTTTGGTTTAGGTGTTATAAAAGTTTGGTTTTTTAGTGCTGAAAATGCATTTTCAGCTCGCGCTGTACACATTTGCAATGAGAGGTATTATCTCATAAGGGAAATACTGGACAATCAAATTAATTACTTCCCAGGCTTCAGGATGCCTTTTTACACTCTATAAATGTGGAAATTTACATTGGAAACGTTTGGTTTAGCTGTTAATGAAGTTTCGTTTTTTTTAGTGCTGAAAATTCATTGTCTGCTGGCGCTGTACACTTTTTCTAAGTGTTGCAATATCTCATGAAGGAAATACTGGACAATCAAATTAATGACTTTCCAGGCTTCAGGATGCCTTTCTACACTATATAAAGGTGGAAATTTACATTGGAAACGTTTGGTTTAGCTGTTATAAAAGTTTGGTTTTTTAGTGCTGTAAATGCATTTTCAGCTCGCGCTGTACACATTTGCTATGAGAGGCATTATCTCATAAGGGAAATATTGGACAATCAAATTAATGACTGCCCAGGCTTCAGGATGTCTTTTTACACTATATAAAGGTGGAAATTTACATTGGAAACGTTTGGTTTAGCTGTTATAAAAGTTTGTTTTTTTAGTGCTGTAAATGCATTTTCAGCTCGCACTGTACACATTTGCTATGAGAGGCATTATCTCATAAGGGAAATATTGGACAATCAAATTAATGACTGCCCAGGCTTCAGGATGTCTTTTTACACTATATAAAGGTGGAAATTTACATTGGAAACGTTTACTTTAGCTGTTAATGAAGTTTCGTTTATTTAGTGCTGAAAATTCATTGTCTGCTGGCGCTGTACACTTTTTCTAAGTGTTGCAATATCTCATGAAGGAAATACTGGACAATCAAATTAATGACTTTCCAGGCTTCAGGATGCCTTTCTACACTATATAAAGGTGGAAATTTACATTGGAAACGTTTGGTTTAGCTGTTATAAAAGTTTGTTTTTTTAGTGCTGTAAATGCATTTTCAGCTCGCACTGTACACATTTGCTATGTGAGGCATTATCTCATAAGGGAAATACTGGACAATCAAATTAATGACTTCCCAGGCTTCAGGATGCCTTTTTACACTCTATAAATGTGGAAATTTACATTGGAAACGTTTGGTTTAGCTGTTAATGAAGTTTCGTTTTTTTTAGTGCTGAAAATTCATTGTCTGCTGGCGCTGTACACTTTTTCTAAGTGTTGCAATATCTCATGAAGGAAATACTGGACAATCAAATTAATGACTTTCCAGGCTTCAGGATGCCTTTCTACACTATATAAAGGTGGAAATTTACATTGGAAACGTTTGGTTTAGCTGTTATAAAAGTTTGGTTTTTTAGTGCTGTAAATGCATTTTCAGCTCGCGCTGTACACATTTGCTATGAGAGGCATTATCTCATAAGGGAAATATTGGACAATCAAATTAATGACTGCCCAGGATTCAGGATGTCTTTTTACACTATATAAAGGTGGAAATTTACATTGGAAACGTTTGGTTTAGCTGTTATAAAAGTTTGTTTTTTTTAGTGCTGTAAATGCATTTTCAGCTCGCGCTGTACACATTTGCTATGAGAGGCATTATCTCATAAGGGAAATATTGGACAATCAAATTAATGACTGCCCAGGCTTCAGGATGTCTTTTTACACTATATAAAGGTGGAAATTTACATTGGAAACGTTTGGTTTAGGTGTTATATAAGTTTGTTTTTTTAGTGCTGAAAATGCATTTTCAGCTCGCACTGTACACATTTGCTATGTGAGGCATTATCTCATAAGGGAAATACTGGACAATCAAATTAATGACTTCCCAGGCTTCAGGATGCCTTTTTACACTATATAAAGGTGGAAATTTACATTGGAAACGTTTGGTTTAGCTGTTATAAAAGTTTGGTTTTTTTAGTGCTGAAAATTCATTGTCTGCTGGCGCTGTACACTTTTTCTAAGTGTTGCAATATCTCATGAAGGAAATACTGGACAATCAAATTAATGACTTTCCAGGCTCCAGGATGCCTTTCTACACTATATAAAGGTGGAAATTTACATTGGAAACGTTTGGTTTAGCTGTTATAAAAGTTTGGTTTTTTAGTGCTGTAAATGCATTTTCAGCTCGCGCTGTACACATTTGCTATGAGAGGCATTATCTCATAAGGGAAATATTGGACAATCATATTAATGACTGCCCAGGCTTCAGGATGTCTTTTTACACTATATAAAGGTGGAAATTTACATTGGAAACGTTTAGTTTAGCTGTTAATGAAGTATCGTTTTTTTAGTGCTGAAAATTCATTGTCTACTGGCGCTGTACACTTTTTCTAAGTGTTGCAATATCTCATGAAGGAAATACTGGACAATCAAATTAATGACTTTCCAGGCTTCAGGATGCCTTTCTACACTATATAAAGGTGGAAATTTACATTGGAAACGTTTGGTTTAGCTGTTATAAAAGTTTGGTTTTTTAGTGCTGTAAATGCATTTTCAGCTCGCGCTGTACACATTTGCTATGAGAGGCATTATCTCATAAGGGAAATATTGGACAATCAAATTAATGACTGCCCAGGCTTCAGGATGTCTTTTTACACTATATAAAGGTGGAAATTTACATTGGAAACGTTTGGTTTAGCTGTTATAAAAGTTTGGTTTTTTAGTGCTGAAAATGCATTTTCAGCTCGCACTGTACACATTTGCTATGTGAGGCATTATCTCATAAGGGAAATACTGGACAATCAAATTAATGACTTCCCAGGCTTCAGGATGCATTTTTACACTCTATAAATGTGGAAATTTACATTGGAAACGTTTGGTTTAGCTGTTATAAAAGTTTGTTTTTTTAGTGCTGTAAATGCATTTTCAGCTCGCGCTGTACACATTTGCTATGTGAGGCATTATCTCATAAGGGAAATACTGGACAATCAAATTAATGACTGCCCAGGCTTCAGGATGTCTTTTTACACTATATAAAGGTGGAAATTTACATTGGAAACGTTTGGTTTAGCTGTTACAAAAGTTTGGTTTTTTAGTGCTGAAAATGCATTTTCAGCTCGCACTGTACACATTTGCTATGTGAGGCATTATCTCATAAGGGAAATACTGGACAATCAAATTAATGACTTCCCAGGCTTCAGGATGCCTTTTTACACTCTATAAATGTGGAAATTTACATTGGAAACGTTTGGTTTAGCTGTTAATGAAGTTTCGTTTTTTTAGTGCTGAAAATTCATTGTCTGCTGGCGCTGTACACTTTTTCTAAGTGTTGCAATATCTCATGAAGGAAATACTGGACAATCAAATTAATGACTTTCCAGGCTTCAGGATGCCTTTCTACACTATATAAAGGTGGAAATTTACATTGGAAACGTTTGGTTTAGCTGTTATAAAAGTTTGTTTTTTTAGTGCTGTAAATGCATTTTCAGCTCGCGCTGTACACATTTGCTATGAGAGGCATTATCTCATAAGGGAAATATTGGACAATCAAATTAATGACTGCCCAGGCTTCAGGATGTCTTTTTACACTATATAAAGGTGGAAATTTACATTGGAAACGTTTAGTTTAGCTGTTAATGAAGTTTCGTTTTTTTAGTGCTGGAAATTCATTGTCTGCTGGCGCTGTACACTTTTTCTAAGTGTTGCAATATCTCATGAAGGAAATACTGGACAATCAAATTAATGACTTTCCAGGCTTCAGGATGCCTTTCTACACTATATAAAGGTGGAAATTTACATTGGAAACGTTTGGTTTAGCTGTTATAAAAGTTTGGTTTTTTAGTGCTGTAAATGCATTTTCAGCTCGCGCTGTACACATTTGCTATGAGAGGCATTATCTCATAAGGGAAATATTGGACAATCAAATTAATGACTGCCCAGGCTTCAGGATGTCTTTTTACACTATATAAATGTGGAAATTTACATTGGAAACGTTTAGTTTAGCTGTTAATGAAGTTTCGGTTTTTTAGTGCTGAAAATTCATTGTCTGCTGGCGCTGTACACTTTTTCTAAGTGTTGCAATATCTCATGAAGGAAATACTGGACAATCAAATTAATCACTTTCCAGGCTTCAGGATGCCTTTCTACACTATATAAAGGTGGAAATTTACATTGGAAACGTTTGGTTTAGCTGTTATAAAAGTTTGGTTTTTTAGTGCTGTAAATGCATTTTCAGCTCGCGCTGTACACATTTGCTATGTGAGGCATTATATCATAAGGGAAATACTGGACAATCAAATTAATGACTTCCCAGGCTTCAGGATGCCTTTTTACACTCTATAAATGTGGAAATTTACATTGGAAACGTTTGGTTTAGCTGTTAATGAAGTTTCGTTTTTTTAGTGCTGAAAATTCATTGTCTGCTGGCGCTGTACACTTTTTCTAAGTGTTGCAATATCTCATGAAGGAAATACTGGACAATCAAATTAATGACTTTCCAGGCTTCAGGATGCCTTTCTACACTATATAAAGGTGGAAATTTACATTGGAAACGTTTGGTTTAGCTGTTATAAAAGTTTGGTTTTTTAGTGCTGTAAATGCATTTTCAGCTCGCGCTGTACACATTTGCTATGAGAGGCATTATCTCATAAGGGAAATATTGGACAATCAAATTAATGACTGCCCAGGCTTCAGGATGTCTTTTTACACTATATAAAGGTGGAAATTTACATTGGAAACGTTTGGTTTAGCTGTTATAAAAGTTTGTTTTTTTAGTGCTGTAAATGCATTTTCAGCTCGCGCTGTACACATTTGCTATGAGAGGCATTATCTCATAAGGGAAATATTGGACAATCAAATTAATGACTGCCCAGGCTTCAGGATGTCTTTTTACACTATATAAAGGTGGAAATTTACATTGGAAACGTTTAGTTTAGCTGTTAATGAAGTTTCGTTTTTTTAGTGCTGGAAATTCATTGTCTGCTGGCGCTGTACACTTTTTCTAAGTGTTGCAATATCTCATGAAGGAAATACTGGACAATCAAATTAATGACTTTCCAGGCTTCAGGATGCCTTTCTACACTATATAAAGGTGGAAATTTACATTGGAAACGTTTGGTTTAGCTGTTATAAAAGTTTGGTTTTTTAGTGCTGTAAATGCATTTTCAGCTCGCGCTGTACACATTTGCTATGAGAGGCATTATCTCATAAGGGAAATATTGGACAATCAAATTAATGACTGCCCAGGCTTCAGGATGTCTTTTTACACTATATAAAGGTGGAAATTTACATTGGAAACGTTTAGTTTAGCTGTTAATGAAGTTTCGTTTTTTTAGTGCTGGAAATTCATTGTCTGCTGGCGCTGTACACTTTTTCTAAGTGTTGCAATATCTCATGAAGGAAATACTGGACAATCAAATTAAAGACTTTCCAGGCTTCAGGATGCCTTTTTACACTATATAAAGGTGGAAATTTACATTGGAAACGTTTGGTTTAGCTGTTATAAAAGTTTGGTTTTTTAGTGCTGTAAATGCATTTTCAGCTCGCGCTGTACACATTTGCTATGAGAGGCATTATCTCATAAGGGAAATATTGGACAATCAAATTAATGACTGCCCAGGCTTCAGGATGTCTTTTTACACTATATAAAGGTGGAAATTTACATTGGAAACATTTAGTTTAGCTGTTAATGAAGTTTCGTTTTTTTAGTGCTGAAAATTCATTGTCTGCTGGCGCTGTACACTTTTTCTAAGTGTTGCAATATCTCATGAAGGAAATACTGGACAATCAAATTAAAGACTTTCCAGGCTTCAGGATGCCTTTTTACACTATATAAAGGTGGAAATTTACATTGGAAACGTTTGGTTTAGCTGTTATAAAAGTTTGGTTTTTTAGTGCTGTAAATGCATTTTCAGCTCGCGCTGTACACATTTGCTATGAGAGGCATTATCTCATAAGGGAAATATTGGACAATCAAATTAATGACTGCCCAGGCTTCAGGATGTCTTTTTACACTATATAAAGGTGGAAATTTACATTGGAAACATTTAGTTTAGCTGTTAATGAAGTTTCGTTTTTTTAGTGCTGAAAATTCATTGTCTGCTGGCGCTGTACACTTTTTCTAAGTGTTGCAATATCTCATGAAGGAAATACTGGACAATCAAATTAATGACTTTCCAGGCTTCAGGATGCCTTTCTACACTATATAAAGGTGGAAATTTACATTGGAAACGTTTGGTTTAGCTGTTATAAAAGTTTGTTTTTTTAGTGCTGTAAATGCATTTTCAGCTCGCGCTGTACACATTTGCTATGAGAGGCATTATCTCATAAGGGAAATATTGGACAATCAAATTAATGACTGCCCAGGCTTCAGGATGTCTTTTTACACTATATAAAGGTGGAAATTTACATTGGAAACGTTTGGTTTAGCTGTTATAAAAGTTTGGTTTTTTAGTGCTGTAAATGCATTTTCAGCTCGCGCTGTACACATTTGCTATGAGAGGCATTATCTCATAAGGGAAATATTGGACAATCAAATTAATGACTGCCCAGGCTTCAGGATGTCTTTTTACACTATATAAATGTGGAAATTTACATTGGAAACGTTTGGTTTAGCTGTTATAAAAGTTTGTTTTTTTAGTGCTGTAAATGCATTTTCAGCTCGCGCTGTACACATTTGCTATGTGAGGCATTATCTCATAAGGGAAATACTGGACAATCAAATTAATGACTGCCCAGGCTTCAGGATGTCTTTTTACACTATATAAAGGTGGAAATTTACATTGGAAACGTTTGGTTTAGCTGTTATAAAAGTTTGGTTTTTTAGTGCTGAAAATGCATTTTCAGCTCGCACTGTACACATTTGCTATGTGAGGCATTATCTCATAAGGGAAATACTGGACAATCAAATTAATGACTTCCCAGGCTTCAGGATGCCTTTTTACACTCTATAAATGTGGAAATTTACATTGGAAACGTTTGGTTTAGCTGTTAATGAAGTTTCGTTTTTTTAGTGCTGAAATTTCATTGTCTGCTGGCGCTGTACACTTTTTCTAAGTGTTGCAATATCTCATGAAGGAAATACTGGACAATCAAATTAATGACTTTCCAGGCTTCAGGATGCATTTTTACACTCTATAAATGTGGAAATTTACATTGGAAACGTTTGGTTTAGCTGTTATAAAAGTTTGTTTTTTTAGTGCTGTAAATGCATTTTCAGCTCGCGCTGTACACATTTGCTATGTGAGGCATTATCTCATAAGGGAAATACTGGACAATCAAATTAATGACTGCCCAGGCTTCAGGATGTCTTTTTACACTATATAAAGGTGGAAATTTACATTGGAAACGTTTGGTTTAGCTGTTATAAAAGTTTGGTTTTTTAGTGCTGAAAATGCATTTTCAGCTCGCACTGTACACATTTGCTATGTGAGGCATTATCTCATAAGGGAAATACTGGACAATCAAATTAATGACTTCCCAGGCTTCAGGATGCCTTTTTACACTCTATAAATGTGGAAATTTACATTGGAAACGTTTGGTTTAGCTGTTAATGAAGTTTCGTTTTTTTAGTGCTGAAAATTCATTGTCTGCTGGCGCTGTACACTTTTTCTAAGTGTTGCAATATCTCATGAAGGAAATACTGGACAATCAAATTAATGACTTTCCAGGCTTCAGGATGCCTTTCTACACTATATAAAGGTGGAAATTTACATTGGAAACGTTTGGTTTAGCTGTTATAAAAGTTTGGTTTTTTAGTGCTGTAAATGCATTTTCAGCTCGCGCTGTACACATTTGCTATGAGAGGCATTATCTCATAAGGGAAATATTGGACAATCAAATTAATGACTGCCCAGGATTCAGGATGTCTTTTTACACTATATAAAGGTGGAAATTTACATTGGAAACGTTTGGTTTAGCTGTTATAAAAGTTTGTTTTTTTAGTGCTGTAAATGCATTTTCAGCTCGCGCTGTACACATTTGCTATGAGAGGCATTATCTCATAAGGGAAATATTGGACAATCAAATTAATGACTGCCCAGGCTTCAGGATGTCTTTTTACACTATATAAAGGTGGAAATTTACATTGGAAACGTTTGGTTTAGGTGTTATATAAGTTTGTTTTTTTAGTGCTGAAAATGCATTTTCAGCTCGCACTGTACACATTTGCTATGTGAGGCATTATCTCATAAGGGAAATACTGGACAATCAAATTAATGACTTCCCAGGCTTCAGGATGCCTTTTTACACTATATAAAGGTGGAAATTTACATTGGAAACGTTTGGTTTAGCTGTTATAAAAGTTTGGTTTTTTTAGTGCTGAAAATTCATTGTCTGCTGGCGCTGTACACTTTTTCTAAGTGTTGCAATATCTCATGAAGGAAATACTGGACAATCAAATTAATGACTTTCCAGGCTCCAGGATGCCTTTCTACACTATATAAAGGTGGAAATTTACATTGGAAACGTTTGGTTTAGCTGTTATAAAAGTTTGGTTTTTTAGTGCTGTAAATGCATTTTCAGCTCGCGCTGTACACATTTGCTATGAGAGGCATTATCTCATAAGGGAAATATTGGACAATCATATTAATGACTGCCCAGGCTTCAGGATGTCTTTTTACACTATATAAAGGTGGAAATTTACATTGGAAACGTTTAGTTTAGCTGTTAATGAAGTATCGTTTTTTTAGTGCTGAAAATTCATTGTCTACTGGCGCTGTACACTTTTTCTAAGTGTTGCAATATCTCATGAAGGAAATACTGGACAATCAAATTAATGACTTTCCAGGCTTCAGGATGCCTTTCTACACTATATAAAGGTGGAAATTTACATTGGAAACGTTTGGTTTAGCTGTTATAAAAGTTTGGTTTTTTAGTGCTGTAAATGCATTTTCAGCTCGCGCTGTACACATTTGCTATGAGAGGCATTATCTCATAAGGGAAATATTGGACAATCAAATTAATGACTGCCCAGGCTTCAGGATGTCTTTTTACACTATATAAAGGTGGAAATTTACATTGGAAACGTTTGGTTTAGCTGTTATAAAAGTTTGGTTTTTTAGTGCTGAAAATGCATTTTCAGCTCGCACTGTACACATTTGCTATGTGAGGCATTATCTCATAAGGGAAATACTGGACAATCAAATTAATGACTTCCCAGGCTTCAGGATGCATTTTTACACTCTATAAATGTGGAAATTTACATTGGAAACGTTTGGTTTAGCTGTTATAAAAGTTTGTTTTTTTAGTGCTGTAAATGCATTTTCAGCTCGCGCTGTACACATTTGCTATGTGAGGCATTATCTCATAAGGGAAATACTGGACAATCAAATTAATGACTGCCCAGGCTTCAGGATGTCTTTTTACACTATATAAAGGTGGAAATTTACATTGGAAACGTTTGGTTTAGCTGTTACAAAAGTTTGGTTTTTTAGTGCTGAAAATGCATTTTCAGCTCGCACTGTACACATTTGCTATGTGAGGCATTATCTCATAAGGGAAATACTGGACAATCAAATTAATGACTTCCCAGGCTTCAGGATGCCTTTTTACACTCTATAAATGTGGAAATTTACATTGGAAACGTTTGGTTTAGCTGTTAATGAAGTTTCGTTTTTTTAGTGCTGAAAATTCATTGTCTGCTGGCGCTGTACACTTTTTCTAAGTGTTGCAATATCTCATGAAGGAAATACTGGACAATCAAATTAATGACTTTCCAGGCTTCAGGATGCCTTTCTACACTATATAAAGGTGGAAATTTACATTGGAAACGTTTGGTTTAGCTGTTATAAAAGTTTGTTTTTTTAGTGCTGTAAATGCATTTTCAGCTCGCGCTGTACACATTTGCTATGAGAGGCATTATCTCATAAGGGAAATATTGGACAATCAAATTAATGACTGCCCAGGCTTCAGGA
Source organism: Idiotropiscis lumnitzeri (assembly GCF_059441095.1). Classification (NCBI taxonomy): domain Eukaryota; kingdom Metazoa; phylum Chordata; class Actinopteri; order Syngnathiformes; family Syngnathidae; genus Idiotropiscis; species Idiotropiscis lumnitzeri. Next base: position 216,785 of record NW_028283651.1, read on the forward strand.
TGTCTTTTTACACTATATAAAGGTGGAAATTTACATTGGAAACGTTTAGTTTAGCTGTTAATGAAGTTTCGTTTTTTTAGTGCTGGAAATTCATTGTCTGCTGGCGCTGTACACTTTTTCTAAGTGTTGCAATATCTCATGAAGGAAATACTGGACAATCAAATTAATGACTTTCCAGGCTTCAGGATGCCTTTCTACACTATATAAAGGTGGAAATTTACATTGGAAACGTTTGGTTTAGCTGTTATAAAAGTTTGGTTTTTTAGTGCTGTAAATGCATTTTCAGCTCGCGCTGTACACATTTGCTATGAGAGGCATTATCTCATAAGGGAAATATTGGACAATCAAATTAATGACTGCCCAGGCTTCAGGATGTCTTTTTACACTATATAAAGGTGGAAATTTACATTGGAAACGTTTAGTTTAGCTGTTAATGAAGTTTCGGTTTTTTAGTGCTGAAAATTCATTGTCTGCTGGCGCTGTACACTTTTTCTAAGTGTTGCAATATCTCATGAAGGAAATACTGGACAATCAAATTAATCACTTTCCAGGCTTCAGGATGCCTTTCTACACTATATAAAGGTGGAAATTTACATTGGAAACGTTTGGTTTAGCTGTTATAAAAGTTTGGTTTTTTAGTGCTGTAAATGCATTTTCAGCTCGCGCTGTACACATTTGCTATGAGAGGCATTATCTCATAAGGGAAATATTGGACAATCAAATTAATGACTGCCCAGGCTTCAGGATGTCTTTTTACACTATATAAAGGTGGAAATTTACATTGGAAACGTTTGGTTTAGCTGTTATAAAAGTTTGTTTTTTTAGTGCTGTAAATGCATTTTCAGCTCGCGCTGTACACATTTGCTATGAGAGGCATTATCTCATAAGGGAAATATTGGACAATCAAATTAATGACTGCCCAGGCTTCAGGATGTCTTTTTACACTATATAAAGGTGGAAATTTACATTGGAAACGTTTAGTTTAGCTGTTAATGAAGTTTCGTTTTTTTAGTGCTGGAAATTCATTGTCTGCTGGCGCTGTACACTTTTTCTAAGTGTTGCAATATCTCATGAAGGAAATACTGGACAATCAAATTAATGACTTTCCAGGCTTCAGGATGCCTTTCTACACTATATAAAGGTGGAAATTTACATTGGAAACGTTTGGTTTAGCTGTTATAAAAGTTTGGTTTTTTAGTGCTGTAAATGCATTTTCAGCTCGCGCTGTACACATTTGCTATGAGAGGCATTATCTCATAAGGGAAATATTGGACAATCAAATTAATGACTGCCCAGGCTTCAGGATGTCTTTTTACACTATATAAAGGTGGAAATTTACATTGGAAACGTTTAGTTTAGCTGTTAATGAAGTTTCGTTTTTTTAGTGCTGGAAATTCATTGTCTGCTGGCGCTGTACACTTTTTCTAAGTGTTGCAATATCTCATGAAGGAAATACTGGACAATCAAATTAAAGACTTTCCAGGCTTCAGGATGCCTTTTTACACTATATAAAGGTGGAAATTTACATTGGAAACGTTTGGTTTAGCTGTTATAAAAGTTTGGTTTTTTAGTGCTGTAAATGCATTTTCAGCTCGCGCTGTACACATTTGCTATGAGAGGCATTATCTCATAAGGGAAATATTGGACAATCAAATTAATGACTGCCCAGGCTTCAGGATGTCTTTTTACACTATATAAAGGTGGAAATTTACATTGGAAACATTTAGTTTAGCTGTTAATGAAGTTTCGTTTTTTTAGTGCTGAAAATTCATTGTCTGCTGGCGCTGTACACTTTTTCTAAGTGTTGCAATATCTCATGAAGGAAATACTGGACAATCAAATTAAAGACTTTCCAGGCTTCAGGATGCCTTTTTACACTATATAAAGGTGGAAATTTACATTGGAAACGTTTGGTTTAGCTGTTATAAAAGTTTGGTTTTTTAGTGCTGTAAATGCATTTTCAGCTCGCGCTGTACACATTTGCTATGAGAGGCATTATCTCATAAGGGAAATATTGGACAATCAAATTAATGACTGCCCAGGCTTCAGGATGTCTTTTTACACTATATAAAGGTGGAAATTTACATTGGAAACATTTAGTTTAGCTGTTAATGAAGTTTCGTTTTTTTAGTGCTGAAAATTCATTGTCTGCTGGCGCTGTACACTTTTTCTAAGTGTTGCAATATCTCATGAAGGAAATACTGGACAATCAAATTAATGACTTTCCAGGCTTCAGGATGCCTTTCTACACTATATAAAGGTGGAAATTTACATTGGAAACGTTTGGTTTAGCTGTTATAAAAGTTTGTTTTTTTAGTGCTGTAAATGCATTTTCAGCTCGCGCTGTACACATTTGCTATGAGAGGCATTATCTCATAAGGGAAATATTGGACAATCAAATTAATGACTGCCCAGGCTTCAGGATGTCTTTTTACACTATATAAAGGTGGAAATTTACATTGGAAACGTTTGGTTTAGCTGTTATAAAAGTTTGGTTTTTTAGTGCTGTAAATGCATTTTCAGCTCGCGCTGTACACATTTGCTATGAGAGGCATTATCTCATAAGGGAAATATTGGACAATCAAATTAATGACTGCCCAGGCTTCAGGATGTCTTTTTACACTATATAAATGTGGAAATTTACATTGGAAACGTTTGGTTTAGCTGTTATAAAAGTTTGTTTTTTTAGTGCTGTAAATGCATTTTCAGCTCGCGCTGTACACATTTGCTATGTGAGGCATTATCTCATAAGGGAAATACTGGACAATCAAATTAATGACTGCCCAGGCTTCAGGATGTCTTTTTACACTATATAAAGGTGGAAATTTACATTGGAAACGTTTGGTTTAGCTGTTATAAAAGTTTGGTTTTTTAGTGCTGAAAATGCATTTTCAGCTCGCACTGTACACATTTGCTATGTGAGGCATTATCTCATAAGGGAAATACTGGACAATCAAATTAATGACTTCCCAGGCTTCAGGATGCCTTTTTACACTCTATAAATGTGGAAATTTACATTGGAAACGTTTGGTTTAGCTGTTAATGAAGTTTCGTTTTTTTAGTGCTGAAAATTCATTGTCTGCTGGCGCTGTACACTTTTTCTAAGTGTTGCAATATCTCATGAAGGAAATACTGGACAATCAAATTAATGACTTTCCAGGCTTCAGGATGCATTTTTACACTCTATAAATGTGGAAATTTACATTGGAAACGTTTGGTTTAGCTGTTATAAAAGTTTGTTTTTTTAGTGCTGTAAATGCATTTTCAGCTCGCGCTGTACACATTTGCTATGTGAGGCATTATCTCATAAGGGAAATACTGGACAATCAAATTAATGACTGCCCAGGCTTCAGGATGTCTTTTTACACTATATAAAGGTGGAAATTTACATTGGAAACGTTTGGTTTAGCTGTTATAAAAGTTTGGTTTTTTAGTGCTGAAAATGCATTTTCAGCTCGCACTGTACACATTTGCTATGTGAGGCATTATCTCATAAGGGAAATACTGGACAATCAAATTAATGACTTCCCAGGCTTCAGGATGCCTTTTTACACTCTATAAATGTGGAAATTTACATTGGAAACGTTTGGTTTAGCTGTTAATGAAGTTTCGTTTTTTTAGTGCTGAAAATTCATTGTCTGCTGGCGCTGTACACTTTTTCTAAGTGTTGCAATATCTCATGAAGGAAATACTGGACAATCAAATTAATGACTTTCCAGGCTTCAGGATGCCTTTCTACACTATATAAAGGTGGAAATTTACATTGGAAACGTTTGGTTTAGCTGTTATAAAAGTTTGGTTTTTTAGTGCTGTAAATGCATTTTCAGCTCGCGCTGTACACATTTGCTATGAGAGGCATTATCTCATAAGGGAAATATTGGACAATCAAATTAATGACTGCCCAGGCTTCAGGATGTCTTTTTACACTATATAAAGGTGGAAATTTACATTGGAAACGTTTAGTTTAGCTGTTAATGAAGTTTCGTTTTTTTAGTGCTGGAAATTCATTGTCTGCTGGCGCTGTACACTTTTTCTAAGTGTTGCAATATCTCATGAAGGAAATACTGGACAATCAAATTAAAGACTTTCCAGGCTTCAGGATGCCTTTTTACACTATATAAAGGTGGAAATTTACATTGGAAACGTTTGGTTTAGCTGTTATAAAAGTTTGGTTTTTTAGTGCTGTAAATGCATTTTCAGCTCGCGCTGTACACATTTGCTATGAGAGGCATTATCTCATAAGGGAAATATTGGACAATCAAATTAATGACTGCCCAGGCTTCAGGATGTCTTTTTACACTATATAAAGGTGGAAATTTACATTGGAAACATTTAGTTTAGCTGTTAATGAAGTTTCGTTTTTTTAGTGCTGAAAATTCATTGTCTGCTGGCGCTGTACACTTTTTCTAAGTGTTGCAATATCTCATGAAGGAAATACTGGACAATCAAATTAATGACTTTCCAGGCTTCAGGATGCCTTTCTACACTATATAAAGGTGGAAATTTACATTGGAAACGTTTGGTTTAGCTGTTATAAAAGTTTGTTTTTTTAGTGCTGTAAATGCATTTTCAGCTCGCGCTGTACACATTTGCTATGAGAGGCATTATCTCATAAGGGAAATATTGGACAATCAAATTAATGTCTGCCCAGGCTTCAGGATGTCTTTTTACACTATATAAAGGTGGAAATTTACATTGGAAACGTTTGGTTTAGCTGTTATAAAAGTTTGGTTTTTTAGTGCTGTAAATGCATTTTCAGCTCGCGCTGTACACATTTGCTATGAGAGGCATTATCTCATAAGGGAAATATTGGACAATCAAATTAATGACTGCCCAGGCTTCAGGATGTCTTTTTACACTATATAAAGGTGGAAATTTACATTGGAAACGTTTGGTTTAGCTGTTATAAAAGTTTGGTTTTTTAGTGCTGAAAATGCATTTTCAGCTCGCACTGTACACATTTGCTATGTGAGGCATTATCTCATAAGGGAAATACTGGACAATCAAATTAATGACTTCCCAGGCTTCAGGATGCATTTTTACACTCTATAAATGTGGAAATTTACATTGGAAACGTTTGGTTTAGCTGTTATAAAAGTTTGTTTTTTTAGTGCTGTAAATGCATTTTCAGCTCGCGCTGTACACATTTGCTATGTGAGGCATTATCTCATAAGGGAAATACTGGACAATCAAATTAATGACTGCCCAGGCTTCAGGATGTCTTTTTACACTATATAAAGGTGGAAATTTACATTGGAAACGTTTGGTTTAGCTGTTATAAAAGTTTGGTTTTTTAGTGCTGTAAATGCATTTTCAGCTCGCGCTGTACACATTTGCTATGAGAGGCATTATCTCATAAGGGAAATATTGGACAATCAAATTAATGGCTGCCCAGGCTTCAGGATGTCTTTTTACACTATATAAAGGTGGAAATTTACATTGGAAACGTTTAGTTTAGCTGTTAATGAAGTTTCGGTTTTTTAGTGCTGGAAATTCATTGTCTGCTGGCGCTGTACACTTTTTCTAAGTGTTGCAATATCTCATGAAGGAAATACTGGACAATCAAATTAAAGACTTTCCAGGCTTCAGGATGCCTTTTTACACTATATAAAGGTGGAAATTTACATTGGAAACGTTTGGTTTAGCTGTTATAAAAGTTTGGTTTTTTAGTGCTGTAAATGCATTTTCAGCTCGCGCTGTACACATTTGCTATGAGAGGCATTATCTCATAAGGGAAATATTGGACAATCAAATTAATGACTGCCCAGGCTTCAGGATGTCTTTTTACACTATATAAAGGTGGAAATTTACATTGGAAACATTTAGTTTAGCTGTTAATGAAGTTTCGTTTTTTTAGTGCTGAAAATTCATTGTCTGCTGGCGCTGTACACTTTTTCTAAGTGTTGCAATATCTCATGAAGGAAATACTGGACAATCAAATTAATGACTTTCCAAGCTTCAGGATGCCTTTCTACACTATATAAAGGTGGAAATTTACATTGGAAACGTTTGGTTTAGCTGTTATAAAAGTTTGGTTTTTTAGTGCTGGAAATGCATTTTCAGCTCGCGCTGTACACATTTGCTATGAGAGGCATTATCTCATAAGGGAAATATTGGACAATCAAATTAATGACTGCCCAGGCTTCAGGATGTCTTTTTACACTATATAAAGGTGGGAATTTACATTGGAAACGTTTGGTTTAGCTGTTATAAAAGTTTGGTTTTTTAGTGCTGTAAATGCATTTTCAGCTCGCGCTGTACACATTTGCTATGAGAGGCATTATCTCATAAGGGAAATATTGGACAATCATATTAATGACTGCCCAGGCTTCAGGATGTCTTTTTACACTATATAAAGGTGGAAATTTACATTGGAAACGTTTGGTTTAGGTGTTATATAAGTTTGTTTTTTTAGTGCTGAAAATGCATTTTCAGCTCGCACTGTACACATTTGCTATGTGAGGCATTATCTCATAAGGGAAATACTGGACAATCAAATTAATGACTTCCCAGGCTTCAGGATGCCTTTTTACACTATATAAAGGTGGAAATTTACATTGGAAACGTTTGGTTTAGCTGTTATAAAAGTTTGGTTTTTTTAGTGCTGAAAATTCATTGTCTGCTGGCGCTGTACACTTTTTCTAAGTGTTGCAATATCTCATGAAGGAAATACTGGACAATCAAATTAATGACTTTCCAGGCTCCAGGATGCCTTTCTACACTATATAAAGGTGGAAATTTACATTGGAAACGTTTGGTTTAGCTGTTATAAAAGTTTGGTTTTTTAGTGCTGTAAATGCATTTTCAGCTCGCGCTGTACACATTTGCTATGAGAGGCATTATCTCATAAGGGAAATATTGGACAATCATATTAATGACTGCCCAGGCTTCAGGATGTCTTTTTACACTATATAAAGGTGGAAATTTACATTGGAAACGTTTAGTTTAGCTGTTAATGAAGTATCGTTTTTTTAGTGCTGAAAATTCATTGTCTACTGGCGCTGTACACTTTTTCTAAGTGTTGCAATATCTCATGAAGGAAATACTGGACAATCAAATTAATGACTTTCCAGGCTTCAGGATGCCTTTCTACACTATATAAAGGTGGAAATTTACATTGGAAACGTTTGGTTTAGCTGTTATAAAAGTTTGGTTTTTTAGTGCTGTAAATGCATTTTCAGCTCGCGCTGTACACATTTGCTATGAGAGGCATTATCTCATAAGGGAAATATTGGACAATCAAATTAATGACTGCCCAGGCTTCAGGATGTCTTTTTACACTATATAAAGGTGGAAATTTACATTGGAAACGTTTGGTTTAGCTGTTATAAAAGTTTGGTTTTTTAGTGCTGAAAAGCCATTTTCAGCTCGCACTGTACACATTTGCTATGTGAGGCATTATCTCATAAGGGAAATACTGGACAATCAAATTAATGACTTCCCAGGCTTCAGGATGCATTTTTACACTCTATAAATGTGGAAATTTACATTGGAAACGTTTGGTTTAGCTGTTATAAAAGTTTGTTTTTTTAGTGCTGTAAATGCATTTTCAGCTCGCGCTGTACACATTTGCTATGTGAGGCATTATCTCATAAGGGAAATACTGGACAATCAAATTAATGACTGCCCAGGCTTCAGGATGTCTTTTTACACTATATAAAGGTGGAAATTTACATTGGAAACGTTTGGTTTAGCTGTTACAAAAGTTTGGTTTTTTAGTGCTGAAAATGCATTTTCAGCTCGCACTGTACACATTTGCTATGTGAGGCATTATCTCATAAGGGAAATACTGGACAATCAAATTAATGACTTCCCAGGCTTCAGGATGCCTTTTTACACTCTATAAATGTGGAAATTTACATTGGAAACGTTTGGTTTAGCTGTTAATGAAGTTTCGTTTTTTTAGTGCTGAAAATTCATTGTCTGCTGGCGCTGTACACTTTTTCTAAGTGTTGCAATATCTCATGAAGGAAATACTGGACAATCAAAATAATGACTTTCCAGGCTTCAGGATGCCTTTCTACACTATATAAAGGTGGAAATTTACATTGGAAACGTTTGGTTTAGCTGTTATAAAAGTTTGTTTTTTTAGTGCTGTAAATGCATTTTCAGCTCGCGCTGTACACATTTGCTATGAGAGGCATTATCTCATAAGGGAAATATTGGACAATCAAATTAATGACTGCCCAGGCTTCAGGATGTCTTTTTACACTATATAAAGGTGGAAATTTACATTGGAAACGTTTAGTTTAGCTGTTATAAAAGTTTGGTTTTTTAGTGCTGTAAATGCATTTTCAGCTCGCGCTGTACACATTTGCTATGTGAGGCATTATATCATAAGGGAAATACTGGACAATCAAATTAATGACTTCCCAGGCTTCAGGATGCCTTTTTACACTCTATAAATGTGGAAATTTACATTGGAAACGTTTGGTTTAGCTGTTAATGAAGTTTCGTTTTTTTAGTGCTTAAAATTCATTGTCTGCTGGCGCTGTACACTTTTTCTAAGTGTTGCAATATCTCATGAAGGAAATACTGGACAATCAAATTAATGACTTTCCAGGCTTCAGGATGCCTTTCTACACTATATAAAGGTGGAAATTTACATTGGAAACGTTTGGTTTAGCTGTTATAAAAGTTTGGTTTTTTAGTGCTGTAAATGCATTTTCAGCTCGCGCTGTACACATTTGCTATGAGAGGCATTATCTCATAAGGGAAATATTGGACAATCAAATTAATGACTGCCCAGGCTTCAGGATGTCTTTTTACACTATATAAAGGTGGAAATTTACATTGGAAACGTTTGGTTTAGCTGTTATAAAAGTTTGTTTTTTTAGTGCTGTAAATGCATTTTCAGCTCGCGCTGTACACATTTGCTATGAGAGGCATTATCTCATAAGGGAAATATTGGACAATCAAATTAATGACTGCCCAGGCTTCAGGATGTCTTTTTACACTATATAAAGGTGGAAATTTACATTGGAAACGTTTAGTTTAGCTGTTAATGAAGTTTCGTTTTTTTAGTGCTGGAAATTCATTGTCTGCTGGCGCTGTACACTTTTTCTAAGTGTTGCAATATCTCATGAAGGAAATACTGGACAATCAAATTAATGACTTTCCAGGCTTCAGGATGCCTTTCTACACTATATAAAGGTGGGAATTTACATTGGAAACGTTTGGTTTAGCTGTTATAAAAGTTTGGTTTTTTAGTGCTGTAAATGCATTTTCAGCTCGCGCTGTACACATTTGCTATGAGAGGCATTATCTCATAAGGGAAATATTGGACAATCAAATTAATGACTGCCCAGGCTTCAGGATGTCTTTTTACACTATATAAAGGTGGAAATTTACATTGGAAACGTTTGGTTTAGCTGTTAATGAAGTTTCGTTTTTTTAGTGCTGAAAATTCATTGTCTGCTGGCGCTGTACACTTTTTCTAAGTGTTGCAATATCTCATGAAGGAAATACTGGACAATCAAATTAATGACTTTCCAGGCTTCAGGATGCCTTTCTACACTATATAAAGGTGGAAATTTACATTGGAAACGTTTGGTTTAGCTGTTATAAAAGTTTGGTTTTTTAGTGCTGTAAATGCATTTTCAGCTCGCGCTGTACACATTTGCTATGAGAGGCATTATCTCATAAGGGAAATATTGGACAATCAAATTAATGACTGCCCAGGCTTCAGGATGTCTTTTTACACTATATAAAGGTGGAAATTTACATTGGAAACGTTTAGTTTAGCTGTTAATGAAGTTTCGTTTTTTTAGTGCTGGAAATTCATTGTCTGCTGGCGCTGTACACTTTTTCTAAGTGTTGCAATATCTCATGAAGGAAATACTGGACAATCAAATTAAAGACTTTCCAGGCTTCAGGATGCCTTTTTACACTATATAAAGGTGGAAATTTACATTGGAAACGTTTGGTTTAGCTGTTATAAAAGTTTGGTTTTTTAGTGCTGTAAATGCATTTTCAGCTCGCGCTGTACACATTTGCTATGAGAGGCATTATCTCATAAGGGAAATATTGGACAATCAAATTAATGACTGCCCAGGCTTCAGGATGTCTTTTTACACTATATAAAGGTGGAAATTTACATTGGAAACATTTAGTTTAGCTGTTAATGAAGTTTCGTTTTTTTAGTGCTGAAAATTCATTGTCTGCTGGCGCTGTACACTTTTTCTAAGTGTTGCAATATCTCATGAAGGAAATACTGGACAATCAAATTAATGACTTTCCAGGCTTCATGATGCCTTTCTACACTATATAAAGGTGGAAATTTACATTGGAAACGTTTGGTTTAGCTGTTATAAAAGTTTGTTTTTTTAGTGCTGTAAATGCATTTTCAGCTCGCGCTGTACACATTTGCTATGAGAGGCATTATCTCATAAGGGAAATATTGGACAATCAAATTAATGACTGCCCAGGCTTCAGGATGTCTTTTTACACTATATAAAGGTGGAAATTTACATTGGAAACGTTTGGTTTAGCTGTTATAAAAGTTTGGTTTTTTAGTGCTGTAAATGCATTTTCAGCTCGCGCTGTACACATTTGCTATGAGAGGCATTATCTCATAAGGGAAATATTGGACAATCAAATTAATGACTGCCCAGGCTTCAGGATGTCTTTTTACACTATATAAATGTGGAAATTTACATTGGAAACGTTTGGTTTAGCTGTTATAAAAGTTTGTTTTTTTAGTGCTGTAAATGCATTTTCAGCTCGCGCTGTACACATTTGCTATGTGAGGCATTATCTCATAAGGGAAATACTGGACAATCAAATTAATGACTGCCCAGGCTTCAGGATGTCTTTTTACACTATATAAAGGTGGAAATTTACATTGGAAACGTTTGGTTTAGCTGTTATAAAAGTTTGGTTTTTTAGTGCTGAAAATGCATTTTCAGCTCGCACTGTACACATTTGCTATGTGAGGCATTATCTCATAAGGGAAATACTGGACAATCAAATTAATGACTTCCCAGGCTTCAGGATGCCTTTTTACACTCTATAAATGTGGAAATTTACATTGGAAACGTTTGGTTTAGCTGTTAATGAAGTTTCGTTTTTTTAGTGCTGAAAATTCATTGTCTGCTGGCGCTGTACACTTTTTCTAAGTGTTGCAATATCTCATGAAGGAAATACTGGACAATCAAATTAATGACTTTCCAGGCTTCAGGATGCATTTTTACACTCTATAAATGTGGAAATTTACATTGGAAACGTTTGGTTTAGCTGTTATAAAAGTTTGTTTTTTTAGTGCTGTAAATGCATTTTCAGCTCGCGCTGTACACATTTGCTATGTGAGGCATTATCTCATAAGGGAAATACTGGACAATCAAATTAATGACTGCCCAGGCTTCAGGATGTCTTTTTACACTATATAAAGGTGGAAATTTACATTGGAAACGTTTGGTTTAGCTGTTATAAAAGTTTGGTTTTTTAGTGCTGAAAATGCATTTTCAGCTCGCACTGTACACATTTGCTATGTGAGGCATTATCTCATAAGGGAAATACTGGACAATCAAATTAATGACTTCCCAGGCTTCAGGATGCCTTTTTACACTCTATAAATGTGGAAATTTACATTGGAAACGTTTGGTTTAGCTGTTAATGAAGTTTCGTTTTTTTAGTGCTGAAAATTCATTGTCTGCTGGCGCTGTACACTTTTTCTAAGTGTTGCAATATCTCATGAAGGAAATACTGGACAATCAAATTAATGACTTTCCAGGCTTCAGGATGCCTTTCTACACTATATAAAGGTGGAAATTTACATTGGAAACGTTTGGTTTAGCTGTTATAAAAGTTTGGTTTTTTAGTGCTGTAAATGCATTTTCAGCTCGCGCTGTACACATTTGCTATGAGAGGCATTATCTCATAAGGGAAATATTGGACAATCAAATTAATGACTGCCCAGGCTTCAGGATGTCTTTTTACACTATATAAAGGTGGAAATTTACATTGGAAACGTTTAGTTTAGCTGTTAATGAAGTTTCGTTTTTTTAGTGCTGGAAATTCATTGTCTGCTGGCGCTGTACACTTTTTCTAAGTGTTGCAATATCTCATGAAGGAAATACTGGACAATCAAATTAAAGACTTTCCAGGCTTCAGGATGCCTTTTTACACTATATAAAGGTGGAAATTTACATTGGAAACGTTTGGTTTAGCTGTTATAAAAGTTTGGTTTTTTAGTGCTGTAAATGCATTTTCAGCTCGCGCTGTACACATTTGCTATGAGAGGCATTATCTCATAAGGGAAATATTGGACAATCAAATTAATGACTGCCCAGGCTTCAGGATGTCTTTTTACACTATATAAAGGTGGAAATTTACATTGGAAACATTTAGTTTAGCTGTTAATGAAGTTGCGTTTTTTTAGTGCTGAAAATTCATTGTCTGCTGGCGCTGTACACTTTTTCTAAGTGTTGCAATATCTCATGAAGGAAATACTGGACAATCAAATTAATCACTTTCCAGGCTTCAGGATGCCTTTCTACACTATATAAAGGTGGAAATTTACATTGGAAACGTTTGGTTTAGCTGTTATAAAAGTTTGTTTTTTTAGTGCTGTAAATGCATTTTCAGCTCGCGCTGTACACATTTGCTATGAGAGGCATTATCTCATAAGGGAAATATTGGACAATCAAATTAATGACTGCCCAGGCTTCAGGATGTCTTTTTACACTATATAAAGGTGGAAATTTACATTGGAAACGTTTGGTTTAGCTGTTATAAAAGTTTGGTTTTTTAGTGCTGTAAATGCATTTTCAGCTCGCGCTGTACACATTTGCTATGAGAGGCATTATCTCATAAGGGAAATACTGGACAATCAAATTAATGACTGCCCAGGCTTCAGGATGTCTTTTTACACTATATAAAGGTGGAAATTTACATTGGAAACGTTTGGTTTAGCTGTTATAAAAGTTTGGTTTTTTAGTGCTGAAAATGCATTTTCAGCTCGCACTGTACACATTTGCTATGTGAGGCATTATCTCATAAGGGAAATACTGGACAATCAAATTAATGACTTCCCAGGCTTCAGGATGCCTTTTTACACTCTATAAATGTGGAAATTTACATTGGAAACGTTTGGTTTAGCTGTTAATGAAGTTTCGTTTTTTTAGTGCTGAAAATTCATTGTCTGCTGGCGCTGTACACTTTTTCTAAGTGTTGCAATATCTCATGAAGGAAATACTGGACAATCAAATTAATGACTTTCCAGGCTTCAGGATGCCTTTCTACACTATATAAAGGTGGAAATTTACATTGGAAACGTTTGGTTTAGCTGTTATAAAAGTTTGGTTTTTTAGTGCTGTAAATGCATTTTCAGCTCGCGCTGTACACATTTGCTATGAGAGGCATTATCTCATAAGGGAAATATTGGACAATCAAATTAATGGCTGCCCAGGCTTCAGGATGTCTTTTTACACTATATAAAGGTGGAAATTTACATTGGAAACGTTTAGTTTAGCTGTTAATGAAGTTTCGGTTTTTTAGTGCTGGAAATTCATTGTCTGCTGGCGCTGTACACTTTTTCTAAGTGTTGCAATATCTCATGAAGGAAATACTGGACAATCAAATTAAAGACTTTCCAGGCTTCAGGATGCCTTTTTACACTATATAAAGGTGGAAATTTACATTGGAAACGTTTGGTTTAGCTGTTATAAAAGTTTGGTTTTTTAGTGCTGTAAATGCATTTTCAGCTCGCGCTGTACACATTTGCTATGAGAGGCATTATCTCATAAGGGAAATATTGGACAATCAAATTAATGACTGCCCAGGCTTCAGGATGTCTTTTTACACTATATAAAGGTGGAAATTTACATTGGAAACATTTAGTTTAGCTGTTAATGAAGTTTCGTTTTTTTAGTGCTGAAAATTCATTGTCTGCTGGCGCTGTACACTTTTTCTAAGTGTTGCAATATCTCATGAAGGAAATACTGGACAATCAAATTAATGACTTTCCAAGCTTCAGGATGCCTTTCTACACTATATAAAGGTGGAAATTTACATTGGAAACGTTTGGTTTAGCTGTTATAAAAGTTTGGTTTTTTAGTGCTGTAAATGCATTTTCAGCTCGCGCTGTACACATTTGCTATGAGAGGCATTATCTCATAAGGGAAATATTGGACAATCAAATTAATGACTGCCCAGGCTTCAGGATGTCTTTTTACACTATATAAAGGTGGAAATTTACATTGGAAACGTTTGGTTTAGCTGTTATAAAAGTTTGGTTTTTTAGTGCTGTAAATGCATTTTCAGCTCGCGCTGTACACATTTGCTATGAGAGGCATTATCTCATAAGGGAAATATTGGACAATCAAATTAATGGCTGCCCGGGCTTCAGGATGTCTTTTTACACTATATAAAGGTGGAAATTTACATTGGAAACGTTTAGTTTAGCTGTTAATGAAGTTTCGTTTTTTTAGTGCTGAAAATTCATTGTCTGCTGGCGCTGTACACTTTTTCTAAATGTTGCAATATCTCATGAAGGAAATACTGGACAATCAAATTAATGACTTTCCAGGCTTCAGGATGCCTTTCTACACTATATAAAGGTGGAAATTTACATTGGAAACGTTTGGTTTAGCTGTTATAAAAGTTTGGTTTTTTAGTGCTGTAAATGCATTTTCAGCTCGCGCTGTACACATTTGCTATGAGAGGCATTATCTCATAAGGGAAATATTGGACAATCAAATTAATGACTGCCCAGGCTTCAGGATGTCTTTTTACACTATATAAAGGAGGAAATTTACATTGGAAACGTTTGGTTTAGGTGTTATAAAAGTTTGGTTTTTTAGTGCTGAAAATGCATTTTCAGCTCGCGCTGTACACATTTGCAATGAGAGGCATTATCTCATAAGGGAAATACTGGACAATCAAATTAATGACTTCCCAGGCTTCAGGATGCCTTTTTACACTCTATAAATGTGGAAATTTACATTGGAAACGTTTGGTTTAGCTGTTAATGAAGTTTCGTTTTTTTTAGTGTTGAAAATTCGTTGTCTGCTGGCGCTGTACACTTTTTCTAAGTGTTGCAATATCTCATGAAGGAAATACTGGACAATCAAATTAATGACTTTCCAGGCTTCAGGATGCCTTTCTACACTATATAAAGGTGGAAATTTACATTGGAAACGTTTGGTTTAGCTGTTATAAAAGTTTGGTTTTTTAGTGCTGTAAATGCATTTTCAGCTCGCGCTGTACACATTTGCTATGAGAGGCATTATCTCATAAGGGAAATATTGGACAATCAAATTAATGACTGCCCAGGCTTCAGGATGTCTTTTTACACTATATAAAGGTGGAAATTTACATTGGAAACGTTTGGTTTAGCTGTTATAAAAGTTTGTTTTTTTAGTGCTGTAAATGCATTTTCAGCTCGCACTGTACACATTTGCTATGAGAGGCATTATCTCATAAGGGAAATATTGGACAATCAAATTAATGACTGCCCAGGCTTCAGGATGTCTTTTTACACTATATAAAGGTGGAAATTTACATTGGAAACGTTTACTTTAGCTGTTAATGAAGTTTCGTTTATTTAGTGCTGAAAATTCATTGTCTGCTGGCGCTGTACACTTTTTCTAAGTGTTGCAATATCTCATGAAGGAAATACTGGACAATCAAATTAATGACTTTCCAGGCTTCAGGATGCCTTTCTACACTATATAAAGGTGGAAATTTACATTGGAAACGTTTGGTTTAGCTGTTATAAAAGTTTGTTTTTTTAGTGCTGTAAATGCATTTTCAGCTCGCACTGTACACATTTGCTATGTGAGGCATTATCTCATAAGGGAAATACTGGACAATCAAATTAATGACTTCCCAGGCTTCAGGATGCCTTTTTACACTCTATAAATGTGGAAATTTACATTGGAAACGTTTGGTTTAGCTGTTAATGAAGTTTCGTTTTTTTAGTGCTGAAAATTCATTGTCTGCTGGCGCTGTACACTTTTTCTAAGTGTTGCAATATCTCATGAAGGAAATACTGGACAATCAAATTAATGACTTTCCAGGCTTCAGGATGCCTTTCTACACTATATAAAGGTGGAAATTTATATTGGAAACGTTTGGTTTAGCTGTTATAAAAGTTTGGTTTTTTAGTGCTGTAAATGCATTTTCAGCTCGCGCTGTACACATTTGCTATGAGAGGCATTATCTCATAAGGGAAATACTGGACAATCAAATTAATGACTGCCCAGGCTTCAGGATGCCTTTTTACACTCTATAAATGTGGAAATTTACATTGGAAACGTTTGGTTTAGCTGTTAATGAAGTTTCGTTTTTTTAGTGCTGAAAATTCATTGTCTGCTGGCGCTGTACACTTTTTCTAAGTGTTGCAATATCTCATGAAGGAAATACTGGACAATCAAATTAATGACTTTCCAGGCTTCAGGATGCATTTTTACACTCTATAAATGTGGAAATTTACATTGGAAACGTTTGGTTTAGCTGTTATAAAAGTTTGTTTTTTTAGTGCTGTAAATGCATTTTCAGCTCGCGCTGTACACATTTGCTATGTGAGGCATTATCTCATAAGGGAAATACTGGACAATCAAATTAATGACTGCCCAGGCTTCAGGATGTCTTTTTACACTATATAAAGGTGGAAATTTACATTGGAAACGTTTGGTTTAGCTGTTATAAAAGTTTGGTTTTTTAGTGCTGAAAATGCATTTTCAGCTCGCACTGTACACATTTGCTATGTGAGGCATTATCTCATAAGGGAAATACTGGACAATCAAATTAATGACTTCCCAGGCTTCAGGATGCCTTTTTACACTCTATAAATGTGGAAATTTACATTGGAAACGTTTGGTTTAGCTGTTAATGAAGTTTCGTTTTTTTAGTGCTGAAAATTCATTGTCTGCTGGCGCTGTACACTTTTTCTAAGTGTTGCAATATCTCATGAAGGAAATACTGGACAATCAAATTAATGACTTTCCAGGCTTCAGGATGCCTTTCTACACTATATAAAGGTGGAAATTTACATTGGAAACGTTTGGTTTAGCTGTTATAAAAGTTTGGTTTTTTAGTGCTGTAAATGCATTTTCAGCTCGCGCTGTACACATTTGCTATGAGAGGCATTATCTCATAAGGGAAATATTGGACAATCAAATTAATGACTGCCCAGGCTTCAGGATGTCTTTTTACACTATATAAAGGTGGAAATTTACATTGGAAACGTTTAGTTTAGCTGTTAATGAAGTTTCGTTTTTTTAGTGCTGGAAATTCATTGTCTGCTGGCGCTGTACACTTTTTCTAAGTGTTGCAATATCTCATGAAGGAAATACTGGACAATCAAATTAAAGACTTTCCAGGCTTCAGGATGCCTTTTTACACTATATAAAGGTGGAAATTTACATTGGAAACGTTTGGTTTAGCTGTTATAAAAGTTTGGTTTTTTAGTGCTGTAAATGCATTTTCAGCTCGCGCTGTACACATTTGCTATGAGAGGCATTATCTCATAAGGGAAATATTGGACAATCAAATTAATGACTGCCCAGGCTTCAGGATGTCTTTTTACACTATATAAAGGTGGAAATTTACATTGGAAACATTTAGTTTAGCTGTTAATGAAGTTGCGTTTTTTTAGTGCTGAAAATTCATTGTCTGCTGGCGCTGTACACTTTTTCTAAGTGTTGCAATATCTCATGAAGGAAATACTGGACAATCAAATTAATCACTTTCCAGGCTTCAGGATGCCTTTCTACACTATATAAAGGTGGAAATTTACATTGGAAACGTTTGGTTTAGCTGTTATAAAAGTTTGTTTTTTTAGTGCTGTAAATGCATTTTCAGCTCGCGCTGTACACATTTGCTATGAGAGGCATTATCTCATAAGGGAAATATTGGACAATCAAATTAATGACTGCCCAGGCTTCAGGATGTCTTTTTACACTATATAAAGGTGGAAATTTACATTGGAAACGTTTGGTTTAGCTGTTATAAAAGTTTGGTTTTTTAGTGCTGTAAATGCATTTTCAGCTCGCGCTGTACACATTTGCTATGAGAGGCATTATCTCATAAGGGAAATACTGGACAATCAAATTAATGACTGCCCAGGCTTCAGGATGTCTTTTTACACTATATAAAGGTGGAAATTTACATTGGAAACGTTTGGTTTAGCTGTTATAAAAGTTTGGTTTTTTAGTGCTGAAAATGCATTTTCAGCTCGCACTGTACACATTTGCTATGTGAGGCATTATCTCATAAGGGAAATACTGGACAATCAAATTAATGACTTCCCAGGCTTCAGGATGCCTTTTTACACTCTATAAATGTGGAAATTTACATTGGAAACGTTTGGTTTAGCTGTTAATGAAGTTTCGTTTTTTTAGTGCTGAAAATTCATTGTCTGCTGGCGCTGTACACTTTTTCTAAGTGTTGCAATATCTCATGAAGGAAATACTGGACAATCAAATTAATGACTTTCCAGGCTTCAGGATGCCTTTCTACACTATATAAAGGTGGAAATTTACATTGGAAACGTTTGGTTTAGCTGTTATAAAAGTTTGGTTTTTTAGTGCTGTAAATGCATTTTCAGCTCGCGCTGTACACATTTGCTATGAGAGGCATTATCTCATAAGGGAAATATTGGACAATCAAATTAATGGCTGCCCAGGCTTCAGGATGTCTTTTTACACTATATAAAGGTGGAAATTTACATTGGAAACGTTTAGTTTAGCTGTTAATGAAGTTTCGGTTTTTTAGTGCTGGAAATTCATTGTCTGCTGGCGCTGTACACTTTTTCTAAGTGTTGCAATATCTCATGAAGGAAATACTGGACAATCAAAATAATGACTTTCCAGGCTTCAGGATGCCTTTCTACACTATATAAAGGTGGAAATTTACATTGGAAACGTTTGGTTTAGCTGTTATAAAAGTTTGTTTTTTTAGTGCTGTAAATGCATTTTCAGCTCGCGCTGTACACATTTGCTATGAGAGGCATTATCTCATAAGGGAAATATTGGACAATCAAATTAATGACTGCCCAGGCTTCAGGATGTCTTTTTACACTATATAAAGGTGGAAATTTACATTGGAAACGTTTAGTTTAGCTGTTATAAAAGTTTGGTTTTTTAGTGCTGTAAATGCATTTTCAGCTCGCGCTGTACACATTTGCTATGTGAGGCATTATATCATAAGGGAAATACTGGACAATCAAATTAATGACTTCCCAGGCTTCAGGATGCCTTTTTACACTCTATAAATGTGGAAATTTACATTGGAAACGTTTGGTTTAGCTGTTAATGAAGTTTCGTTTTTTTAGTGCTTAAAATTCATTGTCTGCTGGCGCTGTACACTTTTTCTAAGTGTTGCAATATCTCATGAAGGAAATACTGGACAATCAAATTAATGACTTTCCAGGCTTCAGGATGCCTTTCTACACTATATAAAGGTGGAAATTTACATTGGAAACGTTTGGTTTAGCTGTTATAAAAGTTTGGTTTTTTAGTGCTGTAAATGCATTTTCAGCTCGCGCTGTACACATTTGCTATGAGAGGCATTATCTCATAAGGGAAATATTGGACAATCAAATTAATGACTGCCCAGGCTTCAGGATGTCTTTTTACACTATATAAAGGTGGAAATTTACATTGGAAACGTTTGGTTTAGCTGTTATAAAAGTTTGTTTTTTTAGTGCTGTAAATGCATTTTCAGCTCGCGCTGTACACATTTGCTATGAGAGGCATTATCTCATAAGGGAAATATTGGACAATCAAATTAATGACTGCCCAGGCTTCAGGATGTCTTTTTACACTATATAAAGGTGGAAATTTACATTGGAAACGTTTAGTTTAGCTGTTAATGAAGTTTCGTTTTTTTAGTGCTGGAAATTCATTGTCTGCTGGCGCTGTACACTTTTTCTAAGTGTTGCAATATCTCATGAAGGAAATACTGGACAATCAAATTAATGACTTTCCAGGCTTCAGGATGCCTTTCTACACTATATAAAGGTGGGAATTTACATTGGAAACGTTTGGTTTAGCTGTTATAAAAGTTTGGTTTTTTAGTGCTGTAAATGCATTTTCAGCTCGCGCTGTACACATTTGCTATGAGAGGCATTATCTCATAAGGGAAATATTGGACAATCAAATTAATGACTGCCCAGGCTTCAGGATGTCTTTTTACACTATATAAAGGTGGAAATTTACATTGGAAACGTTTGGTTTAGCTGTTAATGAAGTTTCGTTTTTTTAGTGCTGAAAATTCATTGTCTGCTGGCGCTGTACACTTTTTCTAAGTGTTGCAATATCTCATGAAGGAAATACTGGACAATCAAATTAATGACTTTCCAGGCTTCAGGATGCCTTTCTACACTATATAAAGGTGGAAATTTACATTGGAAACGTTTGGTTTAGCTGTTATAAAAGTTTGGTTTTTTAGTGCTGTAAATGCATTTTCAGCTCGCGCTGTACACATTTGCTATGAGAGGCATTATCTCATAAGGGAAATATTGGACAATCAAATTAATGACTGCCCAGGCTTCAGGATGTCTTTTTACACTATATAAAGGTGGAAATTTACATTGGAAACGTTTAGTTTAGCTGTTAATGAAGTTTCGTTTTTTTAGTGCTGGAAATTCATTGTCTGCTGGCGCTGTACACTTTTTCTAAGTGTTGCAATATCTCATGAAGGAAATACTGGACAATCAAATTAAAGACTTTCCAGGCTTCAGGATGCCTTTTTACACTATATAAAGGTGGAAATTTACATTGGAAACGTTTGGTTTAGCTGTTATAAAAGTTTGGTTTTTTAGTGCTGTAAATGCATTTTCAGCTCGCGCTGTACACATTTGCTATGAGAGGCATTATCTCATAAGGGAAATATTGGACAATCAAATTAATGACTGCCCAGGCTTCAGGATGTCTTTTTACACTATATAAAGGTGGAAATTTACATTGGAAACATTTAGTTTAGCTGTTAATGAAGTTTCGTTTTTTTAGTGCTGAAAATTCATTGTCTGCTGGCGCTGTACACTTTTTCTAAGTGTTGCAATATCTCATGAAGGAAATACTGGACAATCAAATTAATGACTTTCCAGGCTTCATGATGCCTTTCTACACTATATAAAGGTGGAAATTTACATTGGAAACGTTTGGTTTAGCTGTTATAAAAGTTTGTTTTTTTAGTGCTGTAAATGCATTTTCAGCTCGCGCTGTACACATTTGCTATGAGAGGCATTATCTCATAAGGGAAATATTGGACAATCAAATTAATGACTGCCCAGGCTTCAGGATGTCTTTTTACACTATATAAAGGTGGAAATTTACATTGGAAACGTTTGGTTTAGCTGTTATAAAAGTTTGGTTTTTTAGTGCTGTAAATGCATTTTCAGCTCGCGCTGTACACATTTGCTATGAGAGGCATTATCTCATAAGGGAAATATTGGACAATCAAATTAATGACTGCCCAGGCTTCAGGATGTCTTTTTACACTATATAAATGTGGAAATTTACATTGGAAACGTTTGGTTTAGCTGTTATAAAAGTTTGTTTTTTTAGTGCTGTAAATGCATTTTCAGCTCGCGCTGTACACATTTGCTATGTGAGGCATTATCTCATAAGGGAAATACTGGACAATCAAATTAATGACTGCCCAGGCTTCAGGATGTCTTTTTACACTATATAAAGGTGGAAATTTACATTGGAAACGTTTGGTTTAGCTGTTATAAAAGTTTGGTTTTTTAGTGCTGAAAATGCATTTTCAGCTCGCACTGTACACATTTGCTATGTGAGGCATTATCTCATAAGGGAAATACTGGACAATCAAATTAATGACTTCCCAGGCTTCAGGATGCCTTTTTACACTCTATAAATGTGGAAATTTACATTGGAAACGTTTGGTTTAGCTGTTAATGAAGTTTCGTTTTTTTAGTGCTGAAAATTCATTGTCTGCTGGCGCTGTACACTTTTTCTAAGTGTTGCAATATCTCATGAAGGAAATACTGGACAATCAAATTAATGACTTTCCAGGCTTCAGGATGCATTTTTACACTCTATAAATGTGGAAATTTACATTGGAAACGTTTGGTTTAGCTGTTATAAAAGTTTGTTTTTTTAGTGCTTTAAATGCATTTTCAGCTCGCGCTGTACACATTTGCTATGTGAGGCATTATCTCATAAGGGAAATACTGGACAATCAAATTAATGACTGCCCAGGCTTCAGGATGTCTTTTTACACTATATAAAGGTGGAAATTTACATTGGAAACGTTTGGTTTAGCTGTTATAAAAGTTTGGTTTTTTAGTGCTGAAAATGCATTTTCAGCTCGCACTGTACACATTTGCTATGTGAGGCATTATCTCATAAGGGAAATACTGGACAATCAAATTAATGACTTCCCAGGCTTCAGGATGCCTTTTTACACTCTATAAATGTGGAAATTTACATTGGAAACGTTTGGTTTAGCTGTTAATGAAGTTTCGTTTTTTTAGTGCTGAAAATTCATTGTCTGCTGGCGCTGTACACTTTTTCTAAGTGTTGCAATATCTCATGAAGGAAATACTGGACAATCAAATTAATGACTTTCCAGGCTTCAGGATGCCTTTCTACACTATATAAAGGTGGAAATTTACATTGGAAACGTTTGGTTTAGCTGTTATAAAAGTTTGGTTTTTTAGTGCTGTAAATGCATTTTCAGCTCGCGCTGTACACATTTGCTATGAGAGGCATTATCTCATAAGGGAAATATTGGACAATCAAATTAATGACTGCCCAGGCTTCAGGATGTCTTTTTACACTATATAAAGGTGGAAATTTACATTGGAAACGTTTAGTTTAGCTGTTAATGAAGTTTCGTTTTTTTAGTGCTGGAAATTCATTGTCTGCTGGCGCTGTACACTTTTTCTAAGTGTTGCAATATCTCATGAAGGAAATACTGGACAATCAAATTAAAGACTTTCCAGGCTTCAGGATGCCTTTTTACACTATATAAAGGTGGAAATTTACATTGGAAACGTTTGGTTTAGCTGTTATAAAAGTTTGGTTTTTTAGTGCTGTAAATGCATTTTCAGCTCGCGCTGTACACATTTGCTATGAGAGGCATTATCTCATAAGGGAAATATTGGACAATCAAATTAATGACTGCCCAGGCTTCAGGATGTCTTTTTACACTATATAAAGGTGGAAATTTACATTGGAAACATTTAGTTTAGCTGTTAATGAAGTTGCGTTTTTTTAGTGCTGAAAATTCATTGTCTGCTGGCGCTGTACACTTTTTCTAAGTGTTGCAATATCTCATGAAGGAAATACTGGACAATCAAATTAATCACTTTCCAGGCTTCAGGATGCCTTTCTACACTATATAAAGGTGGAAATTTACATTGGAAACGTTTGGTTTAGCTGTTATAAAAGTTTGTTTTTTTAGTGCTGTAAATGCATTTTCAGCTCGCGCTGTACACATTTGCTATGAGAGGCATTATCTCATAAGGGAAATATTGGACAATCAAATTAATGACTGCCCAGGCTTCAGGATGTCTTTTTACACTATATAAAGGTGGAAATTTACATTGGAAACGTTTGGTTTAGCTGTTATAAAAGTTTGGTTTTTTAGTGCTGTAAATGCATTTTCAGCTCGCGCTGTACACATTTGCTATGAGAGGCATTATCTCATAAGGGAAATACTGGACAATCAAATTAATGACTGCCCAGGCTTCAGGATGTCTTTTTACACTATATAAAGGTGGAAATTTACATTGGAAACGTTTGGTTTAGCTGTTATAAAAGTTTGGTTTTTTAGTGCTGAAAATGCATTTTCAGCTCGCACTGTACACATTTGCTATGTGAGGCATTATCTCATAAGGGAAATACTGGACAATCAAATTAATGACTTCCCAGGCTTCAGGATGCCTTTTTACACTCTATAAATGTGGAAATTTACATTGGAAACGTTTGGTTTAGCTGTTAATGAAGTTTCGTTTTTTTAGTGCTGAAAATTCATTGTCTGCTGGCGCTGTACACTTTTTCTAAGTGTTGCAATATCTCATGAAGGAAATACTGGACAATCAAATTAATGACTTTCCAGGCTTCAGGATGCCTTTCTACACTATATAAAGGTGGAAATTTACATTGGAAACGTTTGGTTTAGCTGTTATAAAAGTTTGGTTTTTTAGTGCTGTAAATGCATTTTCAGCTCGCGCTGTACACATTTGCTATGAGAGGCATTATCTCATAAGGGAAATATTGGACAATCAAATTAATGGCTGCCCAGGCTTCAGGATGTCTTTTTACACTATATAAAGGTGGAAATTTACATTGGAAACGTTTAGTTTAGCTGTTAATGAAGTTTCGGTTTTTTAGTGCTGGAAATTCATTGTCTGCTGGCGCTGTACACTTTTTCTAAGTGTTGCAATATCTCATGAAGGAAATACTGGACAATCAAATTAAAGACTTTCCAGGCTTCAGGATGCCTTTTTACACTATATAAAGGTGGAAATTTACATTGGAAACGTTTGGTTTAGCTGTTATAAAAGTTTGGTTTTTTAGTGCTGTAAATGCATTTTCAGCTCGCGCTGTACACATTTGCTATGAGAGGCATTATCTCATAAGGGAAATATTGGACAATCAAATTAATGACTGCCCAGGCTTCAGGATGTCTTTTTACACTATATAAAGGTGGAAATTTACATTGGAAACATTTAGTTTAGCTGTTAATGAAGTTTCGTTTTTTTAGTGCTGAAAATTCATTGTCTGCTGGCGCTGTACACTTTTTCTAAGTGTTGCAATATCTCATGAAGGAAATACTGGACAATCAAATTAATGACTTTCCAAGCTTCAGGATGCCTTTCTACACTATATAAAGGTGGAAATTTACATTGGAAACGTTTGGTTTAGCTGTTATAAAAGTTTGGTTTTTTAGTGCTGTAAATGCATTTTCAGCTCGCGCTGTACACATTTGCTATGAGAGGCATTATCTCATAAGGGAAATATTGGACAATCAAATTAATGACTGCCCAGGCTTCAGGATGTCTTTTTACACTATATAAAGGTGGAAATTTACATTGGAAACGTTTGGTTTAGCTGTTATAAAAGTTTGGTTTTTTAGTGCTGTAAATGCATTTTCAGCTCGCGCTGTACACATTTGCTATGAGAGGCATTATCTCATAAGGGAAATATTGGACAATCAAATTAATGGCTGCCCGGGCTTCAGGATGTCTTTTTACACTATATAAAGGTGGAAATTTACATTGGAAACGTTTAGTTTAGCTGTTAATGAAGTTTCGTTTTTTTAGTGCTGAAAATTCATTGTCTGCTGGCGCTGTACACTTTTTCTAAATGTTGCAATATCTCATGAAGGAAATACTGGACAATCAAATTAATGACTTTCCAGGCTTCAGGATGCCTTTCTACACTATATAAAGGTGGAAATTTACATTGGAAACGTTTGGTTTAGCTGTTATAAAAGTTTGGTTTTTTAGTGCTGTAAATGCATTTTCAGCTCGCGCTGTACACATTTGCTATGAGAGGCATTATCTCATAAGGGAAATATTGGACAATCAAATTAATGACTGCCCAGGCTTCAGGATGTCTTTTTACACTATATAAAGGAGGAAATTTACATTGGAAACGTTTGGTTTAGGTGTTATAAAAGTTTGGTTTTTTAGTGCTGAAAATGCATTTTCAGCTCGCGCTGTACACATTTGCAATGAGAGGCATTATCTCATAAGGGAAATACTGGACAATCAAATTAATGACTTCCCAGGCTTCAGGATGCCTTTTTACACTCTATAAATGTGGAAATTTACATTGGAAACGTTTGGTTTAGCTGTTAATGAAGTTTCGTTTTTTTTAGTGTTGAAAATTCGTTGTCTGCTGGCGCTGTACACTTTTTCTAAGTGTTGCAATATCTCATGAAGGAAATACTGGACAATCAAATTAATGACTTTCCAGGCTTCAGGATGCCTTTCTACACTATATAAAGGTGGAAATTTACATTGGAAACGTTTGGTTTAGCTGTTATAAAAGTTTGGTTTTTTAGTGCTGTAAATGCATTTTCAGCTCGCGCTGTACACATTTGCTATGAGAGGCATTATCTCATAAGGGAAATATTGGACAATCAAATTAATGACTGCCCAGGCTTCAGGATGTCTTTTTACACTATATAAAGGTGGAAATTTACATTGGAAACGTTTGGTTTAGCTGTTATAAAAGTTTGTTTTTTTAGTGCTGTAAATGCATTTTCAGCTCGCACTGTACACATTTGCTATGAGAGGCATTATCTCATAAGGGAAATATTGGACAATCAAATTAATGACTGCCCAGGCTTCAGGATGTCTTTTTACACTATATAAAGGTGGAAATTTACATTGGAAACGTTTACTTTAGCTGTTAATGAAGTTTCGTTTATTTAGTGCTGAAAATTCATTGTCTGCTGGCGCTGTACACTTTTTCTAAGTGTTGCAATATCTCATGAAGGAAATACTGGACAATCAAATTAATGACTTTCCAGGCTTCAGGATGCCTTTCTACACTATATAAAGGTGGAAATTTACATTGGAAACGTTTGGTTTAGCTGTTATAAAAGTTTGTTTTTTTAGTGCTGTAAATGCATTTTCAGCTCGCACTGTACACATTTGCTATGTGAGGCATTATCTCATAAGGGAAATACTGGACAATCAAATTAATGACTTCCCAGGCTTCAGGATGCCTTTTTACACTCTATAAATGTGGAAATTTACATTGGAAACGTTTGGTTTAGCTGTTAATGAAGTTTCGTTTTTTTAGTGCTGAAAATTCATTGTCTGCTGGCGCTGTACACTTTTTCTAAGTGTTGCAATATCTCATGAAGGAAATACTGGACAATCAAATTAATGACTTTCCAGGCTTCAGGATGCCTTTCTACACTATATAAAGGTGGAAATTTATATTGGAAACGTTTGGTTTAGCTGTTATAAAAGTTTGGTTTTTTAGTGCTGTAAATGCATTTTCAGCTCGCGCTGTACACATTTGCTATGAGAGGCATTATCTCATAAGGGAAATACTGGACAATCAAATTAATGACTGCCCAGGCTTCAGGATGCCTTTTTACACTCTATAAATGTGGAAATTTACATTGGAAACGTTTGGTTTAGCTGTTAATGAAGTTTCGTTTTTTTAGTGCTGAAAATTCATTGTCTGCTGGCGCTGTACACTTTTTCTAAGTGTTGCAATATCTCATGAAGGAAATACTGGACAATCAAATTAATGACTTTCCAGGCTTCAGGATGCATTTTTACACTCTATAAATGTGGAAATTTACATTGGAAACGTTTGGTTTAGCTGTTATAAAAGTTTGTTTTTTTAGTGCTGTAAATGCATTTTCAGCTCGCGCTGTACACATTTGCTATGTGAGGCATTATCTCATAAGGGAAATACTGGACAATCAAATTAATGACTGCCCAGGCTTCAGGATGTCTTTTTACACTATATAAAGGTGGAAATTTACATTGGAAACGTTTGGTTTAGCTGTTATAAAAGTTTGGTTTTTTAGTGCTGAAAATGCATTTTCAGCTCGCACTGTACACATTTGCTATGTGAGGCATTATCTCATAAGGGAAATACTGGACAATCAAATTAATGACTTCCCAGGCTTCAGGATGCCTTTTTACACTCTATAAATGTGGAAATTTACATTGGAAACGTTTGGTTTAGCTGTTAATGAAGTTTCGTTTTTTTAGTGCTGAAAATTCATTGTCTGCTGGCGCTGTACACTTTTTCTAAGTGTTGCAATATCTCATGAAGGAAATACTGGACAATCAAATTAATGACTTTCCAGGCTTCAGGATGCCTTTCTACACTATATAAAGGTGGAAATTTACATTGGAAACGTTTGGTTTAGCTGTTATAAAAGTTTGGTTTTTTAGTGCTGTAAATGCATTTTCAGCTCGCGCTGTACACATTTGCTATGAGAGGCATTATCTCATAAGGGAAATATTGGACAATCAAATTAATGACTGCCCAGGCTTCAGGATGTCTTTTTACACTATATAAAGGTGGAAATTTACATTGGAAACGTTTAGTTTAGCTGTTAATGAAGTTTCGTTTTTTTAGTGCTGGAAATTCATTGTCTGCTGGCGCTGTACACTTTTTCTAAGTGTTGCAATATCTCATGAAGGAAATACTGGACAATCAAATTAAAGACTTTCCAGGCTTCAGGATGCCTTTTTACACTATATAAAGGTGGAAATTTACATTGGAAACGTTTGGTTTAGCTGTTATAAAAGTTTGGTTTTTTAGTGCTGTAAATGCATTTTCAGCTCGCGCTGTACACATTTGCTATGAGAGGCATTATCTCATAAGGGAAATATTGGACAATCAAATTAATGACTGCCCAGGCTTCAGGATGTCTTTTTACACTATATAAAGGTGGAAATTTACATTGGAAACATTTAGTTTAGCTGTTAATGAAGTTGCGTTTTTTTAGTGCTGAAAATTCATTGTCTGCTGGCGCTGTACACTTTTTCTAAGTGTTGCAATATCTCATGAAGGAAATACTGGACAATCAAATTAATCACTTTCCAGGCTTCAGGATGCCTTTCTACACTATATAAAGGTGGAAATTTACATTGGAAACGTTTGGTTTAGCTGTTATAAAAGTTTGTTTTTTTAGTGCTGTAAATGCATTTTCAGCTCGCGCTGTACACATTTGCTATGAGAGGCATTATCTCATAAGGGAAATATTGGACAATCAAATTAATGACTGCCCAGGCTTCAGGATGTCTTTTTACACTATATAAAGGTGGAAATTTACATTGGAAACGTTTGGTTTAGCTGTTATAAAAGTTTGGTTTTTTAGTGCTGTAAATGCATTTTCAGCTCGCGCTGTACACATTTGCTATGAGAGGCATTATCTCATAAGGGAAATACTGGACAATCAAATTAATGACTGCCCAGGCTTCAGGATGTCTTTTTACACTATATAAAGGTGGAAATTTACATTGGAAACGTTTGGTTTAGCTGTTATAAAAGTTTGGTTTTTTAGTGCTGAAAATGCATTTTCAGCTCGCACTGTACACATTTGCTATGTGAGGCATTATCTCATAAGGGAAATACTGGACAATCAAATTAATGACTTCCCAGGCTTCAGGATGCCTTTTTACACTCTATAAATGTGGAAATTTACATTGGAAACGTTTGGTTTAGCTGTTAATGAAGTTTCGTTTTTTTAGTGCTGAAAATTCATTGTCTGCTGGCGCTGTACACTTTTTCTAAGTGTTGCAATATCTCATGAAGGAAATACTGGACAATCAAATTAATGACTTTCCAGGCTTCAGGATGCCTTTCTACACTATATAAAGGTGGAAATTTACATTGGAAACGTTTGGTTTAGCTGTTATAAAAGCTTGGTTTTTTAGTGCTGTAAATGCATTTTCAGCTCGCGCTGTACACATTTGCTATGAGAGGCATTATCTCATAAGGGAAATATTGGACAATCAAATTAATGGCTGCCCAGGCTTCAGGATGTCTTTTTACACTATATAAAGGTGGAAATTTACATTGGAAACGTTTAGTTTAGCTGTTAATGAAGTTTCGGTTTTTTAGTGCTGGAAATTCATTGTCTGCTGGCGCTGTACACTTTTTCTAAGTGTTGCAATATCTCATGAAGGAAATACTGGACAATCAAATTAAAGACTTTCCAGGCTTCAGGATGCCTTTTTACACTATATAAAGGTGGAAATTTACATTGGAAACGTTTGGTTTAGCTGTTATAAAAGTTTGGTTTTTTAGTGCTGTAAATGCATTTTCAGCTCGCGCTGTACACATTTGCTATGAGAGGCATTATCTCATAAGGGAAATATTGGACAATCAAATTAATGACTGCCCAGGCTTCAGGATGTCTTTTTACACTATATAAAGGTGGAAATTTACATTGGAAACATTTAGTTTAGCTGTTAATGAAGTTTCGTTTTTTTAGTGCTGAAAATTCATTGTCTGCTGGCGCTGTACACTTTTTCTAAGTGTTGCAATATCTCATGAAGGAAATACTGGACAATCAAATTAATGACTTTCCAAGCTTCAGGATGCCTTTCTACACTATATAAAGGTGGAAATTTACATTGGAAACGTTTGGTTTAGCTGTTATAAAAGTTTGGTTTTTTAGTGCTGTAAATGCATTTTCAGCTCGCGCTGTACACATTTGCTATGAGAGGCATTATCTCATAAGGGAAATATTGGACAATCAAATTAATGACTGCCCAGGCTTCAGGATGTCTTTTTACACTATATAAAGGTGGAAATTTACATTGGAAACGTTTGGTTTAGCTGTTATAAAAGTTTGGTTTTTTAGTGCTGTAAATGCATTTTCAGCTCGCGCTGTACACATTTGCTATGAGAGGCATTATCTCATAAGGGAAATATTGGACAATCAAATTAATGGCTGCCCGGGCTTCAGGATGTCTTTTTACACTATATAAAGGTGGAAATTTACATTGGAAACGTTTAGTTTAGCTGTTAATGAAGTTTCGTTTTTTTAGTGCTGAAAATTCATTGTCTGCTGGCGCTGTACACTTTTTCTAAATGTTGCAATATCTCATGAAGGAAATACTGGACAATCAAATTAATGACTTTCCAGGCTTCAGGATGCCTTTCTACACTATATAAAGGTGGAAATTTACATTGGAAACGTTTGGTTTAGCTGTTATAAAAGTTTGGTTTTTTAGTGCTGTAAATGCATTTTCAGCTCGCGCTGTACACATTTGCTATGAGAGGCATTATCTCATAAGGGAAATATTGGACAATCAAATTAATGACTGCCCAGGCTTCAGGATGTCTTTTTACACTATATAAAGGAGGAAATTTACATTGGAAACGTTTGGTTTAGGTGTTATAAAAGTTTGGTTTTTTAGTGCTGAAAATGCATTTTCAGCTCGCGCTGTACACATTTGCAATGAGAGGCATTATCTCATAAGGGAAATACTGGACAATCAAATTAATGACTTCCCAGGCTTCAGGATGCCTTTTTACACTCTATAAATGTGGAAATTTACATTGGAAACGTTTGGTTTAGCTGTTAATGAAGTTTCGTTTTTTTAGTGCTGAAAATTCATTGTCTGCTGGCGCTGTACACTTTTTCTAAGTGTTGCAATATCTCATGAAGGAAATACTGGACAATCAAATTAATGACTTTTTCCAGGCTTCAGGATGCCTTTCTACACTATATAAAGGTGGAAATTTATATTGGAAACGTTTGGTTTAGCTGTTATAAAAGTTTGGTTTTTTAGTGCTGTAAATGCATTTTCAGCTCGCGCTGTACACATTTGCTATGAGAGGCATTATCTCATAAGGGAAATATTGGACAATCAAATTAATGACTGCCCAGGCTTCAGGATGTCTTTTTACACTATATAAAGGTGGAAATTTACATTGGAAACGTTTGGTTTAGCTGTTATAAAAGTTTGTTTTTTTAGTGCTGTAAATGCATTTTCAGCTCGCACTGTACACATTTGCTATGAGAGGCATTATCTCATAAGGGAAATATTGGACAATCAAATTAATGACTGCCCAGGCTTAAGGATGTCTTTTTACACTATATAAAGGTGGAAATTTACATTGGAAACGTTTACTTTAGCTGTTAATGAAGTTTCGTTTATTTAGTGCTGAAAATTCATTGTCTGCTGGCGCTGTACACTTTTTCTAAGTGTTGCAATATCTCATGAAGGAAATACTGGACAATCAAATTAATGACTTTCCAGGCTTCAGGATGCCTTTCTACACTATATAAAGGTGGAAATTTACATTGGAAACGTTTGGTTTAGCTGTTATAAAAGTTTGTTTTTTTAGTGCTGTAAATGCATTTTCAGCTCGCACTGTACACATTTGCTATGTGAGGCATTATCTCATAAGGGAAATACTGGACAATCAAATTAATGACTTCCCAGGCTTCAGGATGCCTTTTTACACTCTATAAATGTGGAAATTTACATTGGAAACGTTTGGTTTAGCTGTTAATGAAGTTTCGTTTTTTTAGTGCTGAAAATTCATTGTCTGCTGGCGCTGTACACTTTTTCTAAGTGTTGCAATATCTCATGAAGGAAATACTGGACAATCAAATTAATGACTTTCCAGGCTTCAGGATGCCTTTCTACACTATATAAAGGTGGAAATTTACATTGGAAACGTTTGGTTTAGCTGTTATAAAAGTTTGGTTTTTTAGTGCTGTAAATGCATTTTCAGCTCGCGCTGTACACATTTGCTATGAGAGGCATTATCTCATAAGGGAAATATTGGACAATCAAATTAATGACTGCCCAGGCTTCAGGATGTCTTTTTACACTATATAAAGGTGGAAATTTACATTGGAAACGTTTGGTTTAGCTGTTATAAAAGTTTGTTTTTTTAGTGCTGTAAATGCATTTTCAGCTCGCACTGTACACATTTGCTATGAGAGGCATTATCTCATAAGGGAAATATTGGACAATCAAATTAATGACTGCCCAGGCTTCAGGATGTCTTTTTACACTATATAAGGGTGGAAATTTACATTGGAAACGTTTAGTTTAGCTGTTAATGAAGTTTCGTTTTTTTAGTGCTGAAAATTCATTGTCTGCTGGCGCTGTACACATTTGCTATGTGAGGCATTATCTCATAAGGGAAATACTGGACAATCAAATTAATGACTGCCCAGGCTTCAGGATGTCTTTTTACACTATATAAAGGTGGAAATTTACATTGGAAACGTTTGGTTTAGCTGTTATAAAAGTTTGGTTTTTTAGTGCTGAAAATGCATTTTCAGCTCGCACTGTACACATTTGCTATGTGAGGCATTATCTCATAAGGGAAATACTGGACAATCAAATTAATGACTGCCCAGGCTTCAGGATGCCTTTTTACACTCTATAAATGTGGAAATTTACATTGGAAACGTTTGGTTTAGCTGTTAATGAAGTTTCGTTTTTTTAGTGCTGAAAATTCATTGTCTGCTGGCGCTGTACACTTTTTCTAAGTGTTGCAATATCTCATGAAGGAAATACTGGACAATCAAATTAATGACTTTCCAGGCTTCAGGATGCCTTTCTACACTATATAAAGGTGGAAATTTACAATTGAAACGTTTGGTTTAGCTGTTATAAAAGTTTGGTTTTTTAGTGCTGTAAATGCATTTTCAGCTCGCGCTGTACACATTTGCTATGAGAGGCATTATCTCATAAGGGAAATATTGGACAATCAAATTAATGACTGCCCAGGCTTCAGGATGTCTTTTTACACTATATAAAGGTGGAAATTTACATTGGAAACGTTTGGTTTAGCTGTTATAAAAGTTTGGTTTTTTAGTGCTGAAAATGCATTTTCAGCTCGCACTGTACACATTTGCTATGTGAGGCATTATCTCATAAGGGAAATACTGGACAATCAAATTAATGACTTCCCAGGCTTCAGGATGCCTTTTTACACTCTATAAATGTGGAAATTTACATTGGAAACGTTTGGTTTAGCTGTTAATGAAGTTTCGTTTTTTTAGTGCTGAAAATTCATTATCTGCTGGCGCTGTACACTTTTTCTAAGTGTTGCAATATCTCATGAAGGAAATACTGGACAATCAAATTAATGACTTTCCAGGCTTCAGGATGCCTTTCTACACTATATAAAGGTGGAAATTTACATTGGAAACGTTTGGTTTAGCTGTTAATGAAGTTTCGTTTTTTTTAGTGCTGAAAATTCATTGTCTGCTGGCGCTGTACACTTTTTCTAAGTGTTGCAATATCTCATGAAGGAAATACTGGACAATCAAATTAATGACTTTCCAGGCTTCAGGATGCCTTTCTACACTATATAAAGGTGGAAATTTACATTGGAAACGTTTGGTTTAGCTGTTATAAAAGTTTGGTTTTTTAGTGCTGTAAATGCATTTTCAGCTCGCGCTGTACACATTTGCTATGAGAGGCATTATCTCATAAGGGAAATATTGGACAATCAAATTAATGACTGCCCAGGCTTCAGGATGTCTTTTTACACTATATAAAGGTGGACATTTACATTGGAAACGTTTAGTTCAGCTGTTAATGAAGTTTCGTTTTTTTAGTGCTGAAAATTCATTGTCTGCTGGCGCTGTACACTTTTTCTAAGTGTTGCAATATCTCATGAAGGAAATACTGGACAATCAAATTAATGACTTTCCAGGCTTCAGGATGCCTTTCTACACTATATAAAGGTGGAAATTTACATTGGAAACGTTTGGTTTAGCTGTTATAAAAGTTTGGGTTTTTCGTGCTGTAAATGCATTTTCAGCTCGCGCTGTACACATTTGCTATGAGAGGCATTATCTCATAAGGGAAATATTGGACAATCAAATTAATGACTGCCCAGGCTTCAGGATGTCTTTTTACACTATATAAAGGTTGAAATTTACATTGGAAACGTTTGGTTTAGCTGTTATAAAAGTTTGGTTTTTTAGTGCTGTAAATGCATTTTCAGCTCGCGCTGTACACATTTGCTATGAGAGGCATTATCTCATAAGGGAAATATTGGACAATCAAATTAATGACTGCCCAGGCTTCAGGATGTCTTTTTACACTATATAAAGGTGGAAATTTACATTGGAAACGTTTAGTTTAGCTGTTAATGAAGTTTCGTTTTTTTAGTGCTGGAAATTCATTGTCTGCTGGCGCTGTACACTTTTTCTAAGTGTTGCAATATCTCATGAAGGAAATACTGGACAATCAAATTAAAGACTTTCCAGGCTTCAGGATGCCTTTTTACACTATATAAAGGTGGAAATTTACATTGGAAACGTTTGGTTTAGCTGTTATAAAAGTTTGGTTTTTTAGTGCTGTAAATGCATTTTCAGCTCGCGCTGTACACATTTGCTATGAGAGGCATTATCTCATAAGGGAAATATTGGACAATCAAATTAATGACTGCCCAGGCTTCAGGATGTCTTTTTACACTATATAAAGGTGGAAATTTACATTGGAAACATTTAGTTTAGCTGTTAATGAAGTTTCGTTTTTTTAGTGCTGAAAATTCATTGTCTGCTGGCGCTGTACACTTTTTCTAAGTGTTGCAATATCTCATGAAGGAAATACTGGACAATCAAATTAATGACTTTCCAGGCTTCAGGATGCCTTTCTACACTATATAAAGGTGGAAATTTACATTGGAAACGTTTGGTTTAGCTGTTATAAAAGTTTGTTTTTTTAGTGCTGTAAATGCATTTTCAGCTCGCGCTGTACACATTTGCTATGAGAGGCATTATCTCATAAGGGAAATATTGGACAATCAAATTAATGACTGCCCAGGCTTCAGGATGTCTTTTTACACTATATAAAGGTGGAAATTTACATTGGAAACGTTTGGTTTAGCTGTTATAAAAGTTTGGTTTTTTAGTGCTGTAAATGCATTTTCAGCTCGCGCTGTACACATTTGCTATGAGAGGCATTATCTCATAAGGGAAATATTGGACAATCAAATTAATGACTGCCCAGGCTTCAGGATGTCTTTTTACACTATATAAAGGTGGAAATTTACATTGGAAACGTTTGGTTTAGCTGTTATAAAAGTTTGGTTTTTTAGTGCTGAAAATGCATTTTCAGCTCGCACTGTACACATTTGCTATGTGAGGCATTATCTCATAAGGGAAATACTGGACAATCAAATTAATGACTTCCCAGGCTTCAGGATGCATTTTTACACTCTATAAATGTGGAAATTTACATTGGAAACGTTTGGTTTAGCTGTTATAAAAGTTTGTTTTTTTAGTGCTGTAAATGCATTTTCAGCTCGCGCTGTACACATTTGCTATGTGAGGCATTATCTCATAAGGGAAATACTGGACAATCAAATTAATGACTGCCCAGGCTTCAGGATGTCTTTTTACACTATATAAAGGTGGAAATTTACATTGGAAACGTTTGGTTTAGCTGTTATAAAAGTTTGGTTTTTTAGTGCTGAAAATGCATTTTCAGCTCGCGCTGTACACATTTGCTATGTGAGGCATTATCTCATAAGGGAAATACTGGACAATCAAATTAATGACTTCCCAGGCTTCAGGATGCCTTTTTACACTCTATAAATGTGGAAATTTACATTGGAAACGTTTGGTTTAGCTGTTAATGAAGTTTCGTTTTTTTAGTGCTGAAAATTCATTGTCTGCTGGCGCTGTACACTTTTTCTAAGTGTTGCAATATCTCATGAAGGAAATACTGGACAATCAAATTAATGACTTTCCAGGCTTCAGGATGCCTTTCTACACTATATAAAGGTGGAAATTTACATTGGAAACGTTTGGTTTAGCTGTTATAAAAGTTTGGTTTTTTAGTGCTGTAAATGCATTTTCAGCTCGCGCTGTACACATTTGCTATGAGAGGCATTATCTCATAAGGGAAATATTGGACAATCAAATTAATGACTGCCCAGGCTTCAGGATGTCTTTTTACACTATATAAAGGTGGAAATTTACATTGGAAACGTTTAGTTTAGCTGTTAATGAAGTTTCGTTTTTTTAGTGCTGGAAATTCATTGTCTGCTGGCGCTGTACACTTTTTCTAAGTGTTGCAATATCTCATGAAGGAAATACTGGACAATCAAATTAAAGACTTTCCAGGCTTCAGGATGCCTTTTTACACTATATAAAGGTGGAAATTTACATTGGAAACGTTTGGTTTAGCTGTTATAAAAGTTTGGTTTTTTAGTGCTGTAAATGCATTTTCAGCTCGCGCTGTACACATTTGCTATGAGAGGCATTATCTCATAAGGGAAATATTGGACAATCAAATTAATGACTGCCCAGGCTTCAGGATGTCTTTTTACACTATATAAAGGTGGAAATTTACATTGGAAACATTTAGTTTAGCTGTTAATGAAGTTTCGTTTTTTTAGTGCTGAAAATTCATTGTCTGCTGGCGCTGTACACTTTTTCTAAGTGTTGCAATATCTCATGAAGGAAATACTGGACAATCAAATTAATGACTTTCCAGGCTTCAGGATGCCTTTCTACACTATATAAAGGTGGAAATTTACATTGGAAACGTTTGGTTTAGCTGTTATAAAAGTTTGTTTTTTTAGTGCTGTAAATGCATTTTCAGCTCGCGCTGTACACATTTGCTATGAGAGGCATTATCTCATAAGGGAAATATTGGACAATCAAATTAATGACTGCCCAGGCTTCAGGATGTCTTTTTACACTATATAAAGGTGGAAATTTACATTGGAAACGTTTGGTTTAGCTGTTATAAAAGTTTGGTTTTTTAGTGCTGTAAATGCATTTTCAGCTCGCGCTGTACACATTTGCTATGAGAGGCATTATCTCATAAGGGAAATATTGGACAATCAAATTAATGGCTGCCCGGGCTTCAGGATGTCTTTTTACACTATATAAAGGTGGAAATTTACATTGGAAACGTTTAGTTTAGCTGTTAATGAAGTTTCGTTTTTTTAGTGCTGAAAATTCATTGTCTGCTGGCGCTGTACACTTTTTCTAAATGTTGCAATATCTCATGAAGGAAATACTGGACAATCAAATTAATGACTTTCCAGGCTTCAGGATGCCTTTCTACACTATATAAAGGTGGAAATTTACATTGGAAACGTTTGGTTTAGCTGTTATAAAAGTTTGTTTTTTTAGTGCTGTAAATGCATTTTCAGCTCGCGCTGTACACATTTGCTATGAGAGGCATTATCTCATAAGGGAAATATTGGACAATCAAATTAATGACTGCCCAGGCTTCAGGATGTCTTTTTACACTATATAAAGGTGGAAATTTACATTGGAAACGTTTGGTTTAGCTGTTATAAAAGTTTGTTTTTTTAGTGCTGTAAATGCATTTTCAGCTCGCGCTGTACACATTTGCTATGAGAGGCATTATCTCATAAGGGAAATATTGGACAATCAAATTAATGACTGCCCAGGCTTCAGGATGTCTTTTTACATTATATAAAGGTGGAAATTTACATTGGAAACGTTTGGTTTAGCTGTTATAAAAGTTTGTTTTTTTAGTGCTGTAAATGCATTTTCAGCTCGCACTGTACACATTTGCTATGAGAGGCATTATCTCATAAGGGAAATATTGGACAATCAAATTAATGACTGCCCAGGCTTCAGGATGTCTTTTTACACTATATAAAGGTGGAAATTTACATTGGAAACGTTTACTTTAGCTGTTAATGAAGTTTCGTTTATTTAGTGCTGAAAATTCATTGTCTGCTGGCGCTGTACACTTTTTCTAAGTGTTGCAATATCTCATGAAGGAAATACTGGACAATCAAATTAATGACTTTCCAGGCTTCAGGATGCCTTTCTACACTATATAAAGGTGGAAATTTACAATTGAAACGTTTGGTTTAGCTGTTATAAAAGTTTGGTTTTTTAGTGCTGAAAATGCATTTTCAGCTCGCACTGTACACATTTGCTATGTGAGGCATTATCTCATAAGGGAAATACTGGACAATCAAATTAATGACTGCCCAGGCTTCAGGATGCCTTTTTACACTCTATAAATGTGGAAATTTACATTGGAAACGTTTGGTTTAGCTGTTAATGAAGTTTCGTTTTTTTAGTGCTGAAAATTCATTGTCTGCTGGCGCTGTACACTTTTTCTAAGTGTTGCAATATCTCATGAAGGAAATACTGGACAATCAAATTAATGACTTTCCAGGCTTCAGGATGCCTTTCTACACTATATAAAGGTGGAAATTTACAATTGAAACGTTTGGTTTAGCTGTTATAAAAGTTTGGTTTTTTAGTGCTGTAAATGCATTTTCAGCTCGCGCTGTACACATTTGCTATGAGAGGCATTATCTCATAAGGGAAATATTGGACAATCAAATTAATGACTGCCCAGGCTTCAGGATGTCTTTTTACACTATATAAAGGTGGAAATTTACATTGGAAACGTTTGGTTTAGCTGTTATAAAAGTTTGGTTTTTTAGTGCTGAAAATGCATTTTCAGCTCGCACTGTACACATTTGCTATGTGAGGCATTATCTCATAAGGGAAATACTGGACAATCAAATTAATGACTTCCCAGGCTTCAGGATGCCTTTTTACACTCTATAAATGTGGAAATTTACATTGGAAACGTTTGGTTTAGCTGTTAATGAAGTTTCGTTTTTTTAGTGCTGAAAATTCATTGTCTGCTGGCGCTGTACACTTTTTCTAAGTGTTGCAATATCTCATGAAGGAAATACTGGACAATCAAATTAATGACTTTCCAGGCTTCAGGATGCCTTTCTACACTATATAAAGGTGGAAATTTACATTGGAAACGTTTGGTTTAGCTGTTAATGAAGTTTCGTTTTTTTTAGTGCTGAAAATTCATTGTCTGCTGGCGCTGTACACTTTTTCTAAGTGTTGCAATATCTCATGAAGGAAATACTGGACAATCAAATTAATGACTTTCCAGGCTTCAGGATGCCTTTCTACACTATATAAAGGTGGAAATTTACATTGGAAACGTTTGGTTTAGCTGTTATAAAAGTTTGGTTTTTTAGTGCTGTAAATGCATTTTCAGCTCGCGCTGTACACATTTGCTATGAGAGGCATTATCTCATAAGGGAAATATTGGACAATCAAATTAATGACTGCCCAGGCTTCAGGATGTCTTTTTACACTATATAAAGGTGGACATTTACATTGGAAACGTTTAGTTCAGCTGTTAATGAAGTTTCGTTTTTTTAGTGCTGAAAATTCATTGTCTGCTGGCGCTGTACACTTTTTCTAAGTGTTGCAATATCTCATGAAGGAAATACTGGACAATCAAATTAATGACTTTCCAGGCTTCAGGATGCCTTTCTACACTATATAAAGGTGGAAATTTACATTGGAAACGTTTGGTTTAGCTGTTATAAAAGTTTGGGTTTTTAGTGCTGTAAATGCATTTTCAGCTCGCGCTGTACACATTTGCTATGAGAGGCATTATCTCATAAGGGAAATATTGGACAATCAAATTAATGACTGCCCAGGCTTCAGGATGTCTTTTTACACTATATAAAGGTTGAAATTTACATTGGAAACGTTTGGTTTAGCTGTTATAAAAGTTTGGTTTTTTAGTGCTGTAAATGCATTTTCAGCTCGCGCTGTACACATTTGCTATGAGAGGCATTATCTCATAAGGGAAATATTGGACAATCAAATTAATGACTGCCCAGGCTTCAGGATGTCTTTTTACACTATATAAAGGTGGAAATTTACATTGGAAACGTTTAGTTTAGCTGTTAATGAAGTTTCGTTTTTTTAGTGCTGGAAATTCATTGTCTGCTGGCGCTGTACACTTTTTCTAAGTGTTGCAATATCTCATGAAGGAAATACTGGACAATCAAATTAAAGACTTTCCAGGCTTCAGGATGCCTGTTTACACTATATAAAGGTGGAAATTTACATTGGAAACGTTTGGTTTAGCTGTTATAAAAGTTTGGTTTTTTAGTGCTGTAAATGCATTTTCAGCTCGCGCTGTACACATTTGCTATGAGAGGCATTATCTCATAAGGGAAATATTGGACAATCAAATTAATGACTGCCCAGGCTTCAGGATGTCTTTTTACACTATATAAAGGTGGAAATTTACATTGGAAACATTTAGTTTAGCTGTTAATGAAGTTTCGTTTTTTTAGTGCTGAAAATTCATTGTCTGCTGGCGCTGTACACTTTTTCTAAGTGTTGCAATATCTCATGAAGGAAATACTGGACAATCAAATTAATGACTTTCCAGGCTTCAGGATGCCTTTCTACACTATATAAAGGTGGAAATTTACATTGGAAACGTTTGGTTTAGCTGTTATAAAAGTTTGTTTTTTTAGTGCTGTAAATGCATTTTCAGCTCGCGCTGTACACATTTGCTATGAGAGGCATTATCTCATAAGGGAAATATTGGACAATCAAATTAATGACTGCCCAGGCTTCAGGATGTCTTTTTACACTATATAAAGGTGGAAATTTACATTGGAAACGTTTGGTTTAGCTGTTATAAAAGTTTGGTTTTTTAGTGCTGTAAATGCATTTTCAGCTCGCGCTGTACACATTTGCTATGAGAGGCATTATCTCATAAGGGAAATATTGGACAATCAAATTAATGACTGCCCAGGCTTCAGGATGTCTTTTTACACTATATAAAGGTGGAAATTTACATTGGAAACGTTTGGTTTAGCTGTTATAAAAGTTTGGTTTTTTAGTGCTGAAAATGCATTTTCAGCTCGCACTGTACACATTTGCTATGTGAGGCATTATCTCATAAGGGAAATACTGGACAATCAAATTAATGACTTCCCAGGCTTCAGGATGCATTTTTACACTCTATAAATGTGGAAATTTACATTGGAAACGTTTGGTTTAGCTGTTATAAAATTTTGTTTTTTTAGTGCTGTAAATGCATTTTCAGCTCGCGCTGTACACATTTGCTATGTGAGGCATTATCTCATAAGGGAAATACTGGACAATCAAATTAATGACTGCCCAGGCTTCAGGATGTCTTTTTACACTATATAAAGGTGGAAATTTACATTGGAAACGTTTGGTTTAGCTGTTATAAAAGTTTGGTTTTTTAGTGCTGAAAATGCATTTTCAGCTCGCACTGTACACATTTGCTATGTGAGGCATTATCTCATAAGGGAAATACTGGACAATCAAATTAATGACTTCCCAGGCTTCAGGATGCCTTTTTACACTCTATAAATGTGGAAATTTACATTGGAAACGTTTGGTTTAGCTGTTAATGAAGTTTCGTTTTTTTAGTGCTGAAAATTCATTGTCTGCTGGCGCTGTACACTTTTTCTAAGTGTTGCAATATCTCATGAAGGAAATACTGGACAATCAAATTAATGACTTTCCAGGCTTCAGGATGCCTTTCTACACTATATAAAGGTGGAAATTTACATTGGAAACGTTTGGTTTAGCTGTTATAAAAGTTTGGTTTTTTAGTGCTGTTAAATGCATTTTCAGCTCGCGCTGTACACATTTGCTAAGAGGCATTATCTCATAAGGGAAATATTGGACAATCAAATTAATGACTGCCCAGGCTTCAGGATGTCTTTTTACACTATATAAAGGTGGAAATTTACATTGGAAACGTTTAGTTTAGCTGTTAATGAAGTTTCGTTTTT
This sequence comes from Idiotropiscis lumnitzeri, assembly GCF_059441095.1. Classification (NCBI taxonomy): domain Eukaryota; kingdom Metazoa; phylum Chordata; class Actinopteri; order Syngnathiformes; family Syngnathidae; genus Idiotropiscis; species Idiotropiscis lumnitzeri. The sequence goes on from NW_028283651.1 coordinate 258,799, forward strand.
TTAGTGCTGGAAATTCATTGTCTGCTGGCGCTGTACACTTTTTCTAAGTGTTGCAATATCTCATGAAGGAAATACTGGACAATCAAATTAAAGACTTTCCAGGCTTCAGGATGCCTTTTTACACTATATAAAGGTGGAAATTTACATTGGAAACGTTTGGTTTAGCTGTTATAAAAGTTTGGTTTTTTAGTGCTGTAAATGCATTTTCAGCTCGCGCTGTACACATTTGCTATGAGAGGCATTATCTCATAAGGGAAATATTGGACAATCAAATTAATGACTGCCCAGGCTTCAGGATGTCTTTTTACACTATATAAAGGTGGAAATTTACATTGGAAACGTTTGGTTTAGCTGTTATAAAAGTTTGGTTTTTTAGTGCTGAAAATGCATTTTCAGCTCGCACTGTACACATTTGCTATGTGAGGCATTATCTCATAAGGGAAATACTGGACAATCAAATTAATGACTTCCCAGGCTTCAGGATGCATTTTTACACTCTATAAATGTGGAAATTTACATTGGAAACGTTTGGTTTAGCTGTTATAAAAGTTTGTTTTTTTAGTGCTGTAAATGCATTTTCAGCTCGCGCTGTACACATTTGCTATGTGAGGCATTATCTCATAAGGGAAATACTGGACAATCAAATTAATGACTGCCCAGGCTTCAGGATGTCTTTTTACACTATATAAAGGTGGAAATTTACATTGGAAACGTTTGGTTTAGCTGTTATAAAAGTTTGGTTTTTTAGTGCTGAAAATGCATTTTCAGCTCGCACTGTACACATTTGCTATGTGAGGCATTATCTCATAAGGGAAATACTGGACAATCAAATTAATGACTTCCCAGGCTTCAGGATGCCTTTTTACACTCTATAAATGTGGAAATTTACATTGGAAACGTTTGGTTTAGCTGTTAATGAAGTTTCGTTTTTTTAGTGCTGAAAATTCATTGTCTGCTGGCGCTGTACACTTTTTCTAAGTGTTGCAATATCTCATGAAGGAAATACTGGACAATCAAATTAATGACTTTCCAGGCTTCAGGATGCCTTTCTACACTATATAAAGGTGGAAATTTACATTGGAAACGTTTGGTTTAGCTGTTATAAAAGTTTGGTTTTTTAGTGCTGTAAATGCATTTTCATCTCGCGCTGTACACATTTGCTATGAGAGGCATTATCTCATAAGGGAAATATTGGACAATCAAATTAATGACTGCCCAGGCTTCAGGATGTCTTTTTACACTATATAAAGGTGGAAATTTACATTGGAAACGTTTAGTTTAGCTGTTAATGAAGTTTCGTTTTTTTAGTGCTGGAAATTCATTGTCTGCTGGCGCTGTACACTTTTTCTAAGTGTTGCAATATCTCATGAAGGAAATACTGGACAATCAAATTAAAGACTTTCCAGGCTTCAGGATGCCTTTTTACACTATATAAAGGTGGAAATTTACATTGGAAACGTTTGGTTTAGCTGTTATAAAAGTTTGGTTTTTTAGTGCTGTAAATGCATTTTCAGCTCGCGCTGTACACATTTGCTATGAGAGGCATTATCTCATAAGGGAAATATTGGACAATCAAATTAATGACTGCCCAGGCTTCAGGATGTCTTTTTACACTATATAAAGGTGGAAATTTACATTGGAAACATTTAGTTTAGCTGTTAATGAAGTTTCGTTTTTTTAGTGCTGAAAATTCATTTTCTGCTGGCGCTGTACACTTTTTCTAAGTGTTGCAATATCTCATGAAGGAAATACTGGACAATCAAATTAATGACTTTCCAGGCTTCAGGATGCCTTTCTACACTATATAAAGGTGGAAATTTACATTGGAAACGTTTGGTTTAGCTGTTATAAAAGTTTGTTTTTTTAGTGCTGTAAATGCATTTTCAGCTCGCGCTGTACACATTTGCTATGAGAGGCATTATCTCATAAGGGAAATATTGGACAATCAAATTAATGACTGCCCAGGCTTCAGGATGTCTTTTTACACTATATAAAGGTGGAAATTTACATTGGAAACGTTTGGTTTAGCTGTTATAAAAGTTTGGTTTTTTAGTGCTGTAAATGCATTTTCAGCTCGCGCTGTACACATTTGCTATGAGAGGCATTATCTCATAAGGGAAATATTGGACAATCAAATTAATGGCTGCCCGGGCTTCAGGATGTCTTTTTACACTATATAAAGGTGGAAATTTACATTGGAAACGTTTAGTTTAGCTGTTAATGAAGTTTCGTTTTTTTAGTGCTGAAAATTCATTGTCTGCTGGCGCTGTACACTTTTTCTAAATGTTGCAATATCTCATGAAGGAAATACTGGACAATCAAATTAATGACTTTCCAGGCTTCAGGATGCCTTTCTACACTATATAAAGGTGGAAATTTACATTGGAAACGTTTGGTTTAGCTGTTATAAAAGTTTGGTTTTTTAGTGCTGTAAATGCATTTTCAGCTCGCGCTGTACACATTTGCTATGAGAGGCATTATCTCATAAGGGAAATATTGGACAATCAAATTAATGACTGCCCAGGCTTCAGGATGTCTTTTTACACTATATAAAGGAGGAAATTTACATTGGAAACGTTTGGTTTAGGTGTTATAAAAGTTTGGTTTTTTAGTGCTGAAAATGCATTTTCACCTCGCGCTGTACACATTTGCAATGAGAGGCATTATCTCATAAGGGAAATACTGGACAATCAAATTAATGACTTCCCAGGCTTCAAGATGCCTTTTTACACTCTATAAATGTGGAAATTTACATTGGAAACGTTTGGTTTAGCTGTTAATGAAGTTTCGTTTTTTTTAGTGCTGAAAATTCATTGTCTGCTGGCGCTGTACACTTTTTCTAAGTGTTGCAATATCTCATGAAGGAAATACTGGACAATCAAATTAATGACTTTCCAGGCTTCAGGATGCCTTTCTACACTATATAAAGGTGGAAATTTACATTGGAAACGTTTGGTTTAGCTGTTATAAAAGTTTGGTTTTTTAGTGCTGTAAATGCATTTTCAGCTCGCGCTGTACACATTTGCTATGAGAGGCATTATCTCATAAGGGAAATATTGGACAATCAAATTAATGACTGCCCAGGCTTCAGGATCTCTTTTTACACTATATAAAGGTGGAAATTTACATTGGAAACGTTTGGTTTAGCTGTTATAAAAGTTTGGTTTTTTAGTGCTGAAAATGCATTTTCAGCTCGCACTGTACACATTTGCTATGTGAGGCATTATCTCATAAGGGAAATACTGGACAATCAAATTAATGACTTCCCAGGCTTCAGGATGCATTTTTACACTCTATAAATGTGGAAATTTACATTGGAAACGTTTGGTTTAGCTGTTATAAAAGTTTGTTTTTTTAGTGCTGTAAATGCATTTTCAGCTCGCGCTGTACACATTTGCTATGTGAGGCATTATCTCATAAGGGAAATACTGGACAATCAAATTAATGACTGCCCAGGCTTCAGGATGTCTTTTTACACTATATAAAGGTGGAAATTTACATTGGAAACGTTTGGTTTAGCTGTTATAAAAGTTTGGTTTTTTAGTGCTGAAAATGCATTTTCAGCTCGCACTGTACACATTTGCTATGTGAGGCATTATCTCATAAGGGAAATACTGGACAATCAAATTAATGACTTCCCAGGCTTCAGGATGCCTTTTTACACTCTATAAATGTGGAAATTTACATTGGAAACGTTTGGTTTAGCTGTTAATGAAGTTTCGTTTTTTTAGTGCTGAAAATTCATTGTCTGCTGGCGCTGTACACTTTTTCTAAGTGTTGCAATATCTCATGAAGGAAATACTGGACAATCAAATTAATGACTTTCCAGGCTTCAGGATGCCTTTCTACACTATATAAAGGTGGAAATTTACATTGGAAACGTTTGGTTTAGCTGTTATAAAAGTTTGGTTTTTTAGTGCTGTAAATGCATTTTCAGCTCGCGCTGTACACATTTGCTATGAGAGGCATTATCTCATAAGGGAAATATTGGACAATCAAATTAATGACTGCCCAGGCTTCAGGATGTCTTTTTACACTATATAAAGGTGGAAATTTACATTGGAAACGTTTAGTTTAGCTGTTAATGAAGTTTCGTTTTTTTAGTGCTGGAAATTCATTGTCTGCTGGCGCTGTACACTTTTTCTAAGTGTTGCAATATCTCATGAAGGAAATACTGGACAATCAAATTAAAGACTTTCCAGGCTTCAGGATGCCTTTTTACACTATATAAAGGTGGAAATTTACATTGGAAACGTTTGGTTTAGCTGTTATAAAAGTTTGGTTTTTTAGTGCTGTAAATGCATTTTCAGCTCGCGCTGTACACATTTGCTATGAGAGGCATTATCTCATAAGGGAAATATTGGACAATCAAATTAATGACTGCCCAGGCTTCAGGATGTCTTTTTACACTATATAAAGGTGGAAATTTACATTGGAAACATTTAGTTTAGCTGTTAATGAAGTTTCGTTTTTTTAGTGCTGAAAATTCATTGTCTGCTGGCGCTGTACACTTTTTCTAAGTGTTGCAATATCTCATGAAGGAAATACTGGACAATCAAATTAATGACTTTCCAGGCTTCAGGATGCCTTTCTACACTATATAAAGGTGGAAATTTACATTGGAAACGTTTGGTTTAGCTGTTATAAAAGTTTGTTTTTTTAGTGCTGTAAATGCATTTTCAGCTCGCGCTGTACACATTTGCTATGAGAGGCATTATCTCATAAGGGAAATATTGGACAATCAAATTAATGACTGCCCAGGCTTCAGGATGTCTTTTTACACTATATAAAGGTGGAAATTTACATTGGAAACGTTTGGTTTAGCTGTTATAAAAGTTTGGTTTTTTAGTGCTGTAAATGCATTTTCAGCTCGCGCTGTACACATTTGCTATGAGAGGCATTATCTCATAAGGGAAATATTGGACAATCAAATTAATGGCTGCCCGGGCTTCAGGATGTCTTTTTACACTATATAAAGGTGGAAATTTACATTGGAAACGTTTAGTTTAGCTGTTAATGAAGTTTCGTTTTTTTAGTGCTGAAAATTCATTGTCTGCTGGCGCTGTACACTTTTTCTAAATGTTGCAATATCTCATGAAGGAAATACTGGACAATCAAATTAATGACTTTCCAGGCTTCAGGATGCCTTTCTACACTATATAAAGGTGGAAATTTACATTGGAAACGTTTGGTTTAGCTGTTATAAAAGTTTGGTTTTTTAGTGCTGTAAATGCATTTTCAGCTCGCGCTGTACACATTTGCTATGAGAGGCATTATCTCATAAGGGAAATATTGGACAATCAAATTAATGACTGCCCAGGCTTCAGGATGTCTTTTTACACTATATAAAGGAGGAAATTTACATTGGAAACGTTTGGTTTAGGTGTTATAAAAGTTTGGTTTTTTAGTGCTGAAAATGCATTTTCAGCTCGCGCTGTACACATTTGCAATGAGAGGCATTATCTCATAAGGGAAATACTGGACAATCAAATTAATGACTTCCCAGGCTTCAAGATGCCTTTTTACACTCTATAAATGTGGAAATTTACATTGGAAACGTTTGGTTTAGCTGTTAATGAAGTTTCGTTTTTTTTAGTGCTGAAAATTCATTGTCTGCTGGCGCTGTACACTTTTTCTAAGTGTTGCAATATCTCATGAAGGAAATACTGGACAATCAAATTAATGACTTTCCAGGCTTCAGGATGCCTTTCTACACTATATAAAGGTGGAAATTTACATTGGAAACGTTTGGTTTAGCTGTTATAAAAGTTTGTTTTTTTAGTGCTGTAAATGCATTTTCAGCTCGCGCTGTACACATTTGCTATGAGAGGCATTATCTCATAAGGGAAATATTGGACAATCAAATTAATGACTGCCCAGGCTTCAGGATGTCTTTTTACACTATATAAAGGTGGAAATTTACATTGGAAACGTTTGGTTTAGCTGTTATAAAAGTTTGTTTTTTTAGTGCTGTAAATGCATTTTCAGCTCGCACTGTACACATTTGCTATGAGAGGCATTATCTCATAAGGGAAATATTGGACAATCAAATTAATGACTGCCCAGGCTTCAGGATGTCTTTTTACACTATATAAAGGTGGAAATTTACATTGGAAACGTTTACTTTAGCTGTTAATGAAGTTTCGTTTATTTAGTGCTGAAAATTCATTGTCTGCTGGCGCTGTACACTTTTTCTAAGTGTTGCAATATCTCATGAAGGAAATACTGGACAATCAAATTAATGACTTTCCAGGCTTCAGGATGCCTTTCTACACTATATAAAGGTGGAAATTTACATTGGAAACGTTTGGTTTAGCTGTTATAAAAGTTTGTTTTTTTAGTGCTGTAAATGCATTTTCAGCTCGCACTGTACACATTTGCTATGTGAGGCATTATCTCATAAGGGAAATACTGGACAATCAAATTAATGACTTCCCAGGCTTCAGGATGCCTTTTTACACTCTATAAATGTGGAAATTTACATTGGAAACGTTTGGTTTAGCTGTTAATGAAGTTTCGTTTTTTTTAGTGCTGAAAATTCATTGTCTGCTGGCGCTGTACACTTTTTCTAAGTGTTGCAATATCTCATGAAGGAAATACTGGACAATCAAATTAATGACTTTCCAGGCTTCAGGATGCCTTTCTACACTATATAAAGGTGGAAATTTACATTGGAAACGTTTGGTTTAGCTGTTATAAAAGTTTGGTTTTTTAGTGCTGAAAATGCATTTTCAGCTCGCACTGTACACATTTGCTGTGTGAGGCATTATCTCATAAGGGAAATACTGGACAATCAAATTAATGACTGCCCAGGCTTCAGGATGTCTTTTTACACTATATAAAGGTGGAAATTTACATTGGAAACGTTTGGTTTAGCTGTTATAAAAGTTTGGTTTTTTAGTGCTGAAAATGCATTTTCAGCTCGCACTGTACACATTTGCTATGTGAGGCATTATCTCATAAGGGAAATACTGGACAATCAAATTAATGACTTCCCAGGCTTCAGGATGCCTTTTTACACTCTATAAATGTGGAAATTTACATTGGAAACGTTTGGTTTAGCTGTTAATGAAGTTTCGTTTTTTTAGTGCTGAAAATTCATTGTCTGCTGGCGCTGTACACTTTTTCTAAGTGTTGCAATATCTCATGAAGGAAATACTGGACAATCAAATTAATGACTTTCCAGGCTTCAGGATGCCTTTCTACACTATATAAAGGTGGAAATTTACATTGGAAACGTTTGGTTTAGCTGTTATAAAAGTTTGGTTTTTTAGTGCTGTAAATGCATTTTCAGCTCGCGCTGTACACATTTGCTATGAGAGGCATTATCTCATAAGGGAAATATTGGACAATCAAATTAATGACTGCCCAGGCTTCAGGATGTCTTTTTACACTATATAAGGGTGGAAATTTACATTGGAAACGTTTAGTTTAGCTGTTAATGAAGTTTCGTTTTTTTAGTGCTGAAAATTCATTGTCTGCTGGCGCTGTACACTTTTTCTAAGTGTTGCAATATCTCATGAAGGAAATACTGGACAATCAAATTAATGACTTTCCAGGCTTCAGGATGCCTTTCTACACTATATAAAGGTGGAAATGTACATTGGAAACGTTTGGTTTAGCTGTTATAAAAGTTTGGTTTTTTAGTGCTGTAAATGCATTTTCAGCTCGCGCTGTACACATTTGCTATGAGAGGCATTATCTCAGAAGGGAAATATTGGACAATCAAATTAATGACTGCCCAGGCTTCAGGATGTCTTTTTACACTATATAAAGGTGGAAATTTACATTGGAAACGTTTGGTTTAGCTGTTATAAAAGTTTGGTTTTTTTAGTGCTGAAAATGCATTTTCAGCTCGCACTGTACACATTTGCTGTGTGAGGCATTATCTCATAAGGGAAATACTGGACAATCAAATTAATGACTGCCCAGGCTTCAGGATGTCTTTTTACACTATATAAAGGTGGAAATTTACATTGGAAACGTTTGGTTTAGCTGTTATAAAAGTTTAGTTTTTTAGTGCTGAAAATGCATTTTCAGCTCGCACTGTACACATTTGCTATGTGAGGCATTATCTCATAAGGGAAATACTGGACAATCAAATTAATGACTGCCCAGGCTTCAGGATGTCTTTTTACACTATATAAAGGTGGAAATTTACATTGGAAACGTTTGGTTTAGCTGTTATAAAAGTTTGGTTTTTTTAGTGCTGAAAATGCATTTTCAGCTCGCACTGTACACATTTGCTGTGTGAGGCATTATCTCATAAGGGAAATACTGGACAATCAAATTAATGACTGCCCAGGCTTCAGGATGTCTTTTTACACTATATAAAGGTGTAAATTTACATTGGAAACGTTTGGTTTAGCTGTTATAAAAGTTTGGTTTTTTAGTGCTGAAAATGCATTTTCAGCTCGCACTGTACACATTTGCTATGTGAGGCATTATCTCATAAGGGAAATACTGGACAATCAAATTAATGACTGCCCAGGCTTCAGGATGTCTTTTTACACTATATAAAGGTGGAAATTTACATTGGAAACGTTTGGTTTAGCTGTTATAAAAGTTTGGTTTTTTTAGTGCTGAAAATGCATTTTCAGCTCGCACTGTACACATTTGCTGTGTGAGGCATTATCTCATAAGGGAAATACTGGACAATCAAATTAATGACTGCCCAGGCTTCAGGATGTCTTTTTACACTATATAAAGGTGGAAATTTACATTGGAAACGTTTGGTTTAGCTGTTATAAAAGTTTGTTTTTTTAGTGCTGAAAATGCATTTTCAGCTCGCACTGTACACATTTGCTATGTGAGGCATTATCTCATAAGGGAAATACTGGACAATCAAATTAATGACTTCCCAGGCTTCAGGATGCCTTTTTACACTCTATAAATGTGGAAATTTACATTGGAAACGTTTGGTTTAGCTGTTAATGAAGTTTCGTTTTTTTAGTGCTGAAAATTCATTGTCTGCTGGCGCTGTACACTTTTTCTAAGTGTTGCAATATCTCATGAAGGAAATACTGGACAATCAAATTAATGACTTTCCAGGCTTCAGGATGCCTTTCTACACTATATAAAGGTGGAAATTTACATTGGAAACGTTTGGTTTAGCTGTTATAAAAGTTTGGTTTTTTAGTGCTGTAAATGCATTTTCAGCTCGCGCTGTACACATTTGCTATGAGAGGCATTATCTCAGAAGGGAAATATTGGACAATCAAATTAATGACTGCCCAGGCTTCAGGATGTCTTTTTACACTATATAAAGGTGGAAATTTACATTGGAAACGTTTGGTTTAGCTGTTATAAAAGTTTGGTTTTTTAGTGCTGTAAATGCATTTTCAGCTCGCGCTGTACACATTTGCTATGAGAGGCATTATCTCATAAGGGAAATATTGGACAATCAAATTAATGACTGCCCAGGCTTCAGGATGTCTTTTTACACTATATAAAGGTGGAAATTTACATTGGAAACGTTTGGTTTAGCTGTTATAAAAGTTTGTTTTTTTAGTGCTGTAAATGCATTTTCAGCTCGCACTGTACACATTTGCTATGAGAGGCATAATCTCATAAGGGAAATATTGGACAATCAAATTAATGACTGCCCAGGCTTCAGGATGTCTTTTTACACTATATAAAGGTGGAAATTTACATTTGAAACGTTTGGTTTAGCTGTTATAAAAGTTTGGTTTTTTAGTGCTGAAAATGCATTTTCAGCTCGCGCTGTACACATTTGCTATGAGAGGCATTATCTCATAAGGGAAATATTGGACAATCAAATTAATGACTGCCCAGGCTTCAGGATGTCTTTTTACACTATATAAAGGTGGAAATTTACATTGGAAACGTTTGGTTTAGCTGTTATAAAAGTTTGGTTTTTTAGTGCTGTAAATGCATTTTCAGCTCGCGCTGTACACATTTGCTATGAGAGGCATTATCTCATAAGGGAAATATTGGACAATCAAATTAATGACTGCCCAGGCTTCAGGATGTCTTTTTACACTATATAAAGGTGGAAATTTACATTGGAAACGTTTGGTTTAGGTGTTATATAAGTTTGTTTTTTTAGTGCTGAAAATGCATTTTCAGCTCGCACTGTACACATTTGCTATGTGAGGCATTATCTCATAAGGGAAATACTGGACAATCAAATTAATGACTTCCCAGGCTTCAGGATGCCTTTTTACACTATATAAAGGTGGAAATTTACATTGGAAACGTTTGGTTTAGCTGTTATAAAAGTTTGGTTTTTTTAGTGCTGAAAATTCATTGTCTGCTGGCGCTGTACACTTTTTCTAAGTGTTGCAATATCTCATGAAGGAAATACTGGACAATCAAATTAATGACTTTCCAGGCTCCAGGATGCCTTTCTACACTATATAAAGGTGGAAATTTACATTGGAAACGTTTGGTTTAGCTGTTATAAAAGTTTGGTTTTTTAGTGCTGTAAATGCATTTTCAGCTCGCGCTGTACACATTTGCTATGAGAGGCATTATCTCATAAGGGAAATATTGGACAATCATATTAATGACTGCCCAGGCTTCAGGATGTCTTTTTACACTATATAAAGGTGGAAATTTACATTGGAAACGTTTAGTTTAGCTGTTAATGAAGTATCGTTTTTTTAGTGCTGAAAATTCATTGTCTACTGGCGCTGTACACTTTTTCTAAGTGTTGCAATATCTCATGAAGGAAATACTGGACAATCAAATTAATGACTTTCCAGGCTTCAGGATGCCTTTCTACACTATATAAAGGTGGAAATTTACATTGGAAACGTTTGGTTTAGCTGTTATAAAAGTTTGGTTTTTTAGTGCTGTAAATGCATTTTCAGCTCGCGCTGTACACATTTGCTATGAGAGGCATTATCTCATAAGGGAAATATTGGACAATCAAATTAATGACTGCCCAGGCTTCAGGATGTCTTTTTACACTATATAAAGGTGGAAATTTACATTGGAAACGTTTGGTTTAGCTGTTATAAAAGTTTGGTTTTTTAGTGCTGAAAATGCATTTTCAGCTCGCACTGTACACATTTGCTATGTGAGGCATTATCTCATAAGGGAAATACTGGACAATCAAATTAATGACTTCCCAGGCTTCAGGATGCATTTTTACACTCTATAAATGTGGAAATTTACATTGGAAACGTTTGGTTTAGCTGTTATAAAAGTTTGTTTTTTTAGTGCTGTAAATGCATTTTCAGCTCGCGCTGTACACATTTGCTATGTGAGGCATTATCTCATAAGGGAAATACTGGACAATCAAATTAATGACTGCCCAGGCTTCAGGATGTCTTTTTACACTATATAAAGGTGGAAATTTACATTGGAAACGTTTGGTTTAGCTGTTATAAAAGTTTGGTTTTTTAGTGCTGAAAATGCATTTTCAGCTCGCACTGTACACATTTGCTATGTGAGGCATTATCTCATAAGGGAAATACTGGACAATCAAATTAATGACTTCCCAGGCTTCAGGATGCCTTTTTACACTCTATAAATGTGGAAATTTACATTGGAAACGTTTGGTTTAGCTGTTAATGAAGTTTCGTTTTTTTAGTGCTGAAAATTCATTGTCTGCTGGCGCTGTACACTTTTTCTAAGTGTTGCAATATCTCATGAAGGAAATACTGGACAATCAAATTAATGACTTTCCAGGCTTCAGGATGCCTTTCTACACTATATAAAGGTGGAAATTTACATTGGAAACGTTTGGTTTAGCTGTTATAAAAGTTTGGTTTTTTAGTGCTGTAAATGCATTTTCAGCTCGCGCTGTACACATTTGCTATGAGAGGCATTATCTCATAAGGGAAATATTGGACAATCAAATTAATGACTGCCCAGGCTTCAGGATGTCTTTTTACACTATATAAAGGTGGAAATTTACATTGGAAACGTTTAGTTTAGCTGTTAATGAAGTTTCGTTTTTTTAGTGCTGGAAATTCATTGTCTGCTGGCGCTGTACACTTTTTCTAAGTGTTGCAATATCTCATGAAGGAAATACTGGACAATCAAATTAATGACTTTCCAGGCTTCAGGATGCCTTTCTACACTATATAAAGGTGGAAATTTACATTGGAAACGTTTGGTTTAGCTGTTATAAAAGTTTGGTTTTTTAGTGCTGTAAATGCATTTTCAGCTCGCGCTGTACACATTTGCTATGAGAGGCATTATCTCATAAGGGAAATATTGGACAATCAAATTAATGACTGCCCAGGCTTCAGGATGTCTTTTTACACTATATAAAGGTGGAAATTTACATTGGAAACGTTTAGTTTAGCTGTTAATGAAGTTTCGGTTTTTTAGTGCTGAAAATTCATTGTCTGCTGGCGCTGTACACTTTTTCTAAGTGTTGCAATATCTCATGAAGGAAATACTGGACAATCAAATTAATCACTTTCCAGGCTTCAGGATGCCTTTCTACACTATATAAAGGTGGAAATTTACATTGGAAACGTTTGGTTTAGCTGTTATAAAAGTTTGGTTTTTTAGTGCTGTAAATGCATTTTCAGCTCGCGCTGTACACATTTGCTATGTGAGGCATTATATCATAAGGGAAATACTGGACAATCAAATTAATGACTTCCCAGGCTTCAGGATGCCTTTTTACACTCTATAAATGTGGAAATTTACATTGGAAACGTTTGGTTTAGCTGTTAATGAAGTTTCGTTTTTTTAGTGCTGAAAAAACATTGTCTGCTGGCGCTGTACACTTTTCTAAGTGTTGCAATATCTCATGAAGGAAATACTGGACAATCAAATTAATGACTTTCCAGGCTTCAGGATGCCTTTCTACACTATATAAAGGTAGAAATTTACATTGGAAACGTTTGGTTTAGCTGTTATAAAAGTTTGGTTTTTTAGTGCTGTAAATGCATTTTCAGCTCGCGCTGTACACATTTGCTATGAGAGGCATTATCTCATAAGGGAAATATTGGACAATCAAATTAATGACTGCCCAGGCTTCAGGATGTCTTTTTACACTCTATAAAGGTGGAAATATACATTGGAAACGTTTGGTTTAGCTGTTATAAAAGTTTGGTTTTTTAGTGCTGTAAATGCATTTTCAGCTCGCGCTGTACACATTTGCTATGAGAGGCATTATCTCATAAGGGAAATATTGGACAATCAAATTAATGGCTGCCCAGGCTTCAGGATGTCTTTTTACACTATATAAAGGTGGAAATTTACATTGGAAACGTTTAGTTTAGCTGTTAATGAAGTTTCGGTTTTTTAGTGCTGAAAATTCATTGTCTGCTGGCGCTGTACACTTTTTCTAAGTGTTGCAATATCTCATGAAGGAAATACTGGACAATCAAATTAAAGACTTTCCAGGCTTCAGGATGCCTTTTTACACTATATAAAGGTGGAAATTTACATTGGAAACGTTTGGTTTAGCTGTTATAAAAGTTTGGTTTTTTAGTGCTGTAAATGCATTTTCAGCTCGCGCTGTACACATTTGCTATGAGAGGCATTATCTCATAAGGGAAATATTGGACAATCAAATTAATGACTGCCCAGGCTTCAGGATGTCTTTTTACACTATATAAAGGTGGAAATTTACATTGGAAACATTTAGTTTAGCTGTTAATGAAGTTTCGTTTTTTTAGTGCTGAAAATTCATTGTCTGCTGGCGCTGTACACTTTTTCTAAGTGTTGCAATATCTCATGAAGGAAATACTGGACAATCAAATTAATGACTTTCCAGGCTTCAGGATGCCTTTCTACACTATATAAAGGTGGAAATTTACATTGGAAACGTTTGGTTTAGCTGTTATAAAAGTTTGGTTTTTTAGTGTTGTAAATGCATTTTCAGCTCGCGCTGTACACATTTGCTATGAGAGGCATTATCTCATAAGGGAAATATTGGACAATCAAATTAATGACTGCCCAGGCTTCAGGATGTCTTTTTACACTATATAAAGGTGGAAATTTACATTGGAAACGTTTGGTTTAGCTGTTATAAAAGTTTGGTTTTTTAGTGCTGTAAATGCATTTTCAGCTCGCGCTGTACACATTTGCTATGAGAGGCATTATCTCATAAGGGAAATATTGGACAATCAAATTAATGGCTGCCCGGGCTTCAGGATGTCTTTTTACACTATATAAAGGTGGAAATTTACATTGGAAACGTTTAGTTTAGCTGTTAATGAAGTTTCGTTTTTTTAGTGCTGAAAATTCATTGTCTGCTGGCGCTGTACACTTTTTCTAAATGTTGCAATATCTCATGAAGGAAATACTGGACAATCAAATTAATGACTTTCCAGGCTTCAGGATGCCTTTCTACACTATATAAAGGTGGAAATTTACATTGGAAACGTTTGGTTTAGCTGTTATAAAAGTTTGGTTTTTTAGTGCTGTAAATGCATTTTCAGCTCGCGCTGTACACATTTGCTATGAGAGGCATTATCTCATAAGGGAAATATTGGACAATCAAATTAATGACTGCCCAGGCTTCAGGATGTCTTTTTACACTATATAAAGGAGGAAATTTACATTGGAAACGTTTGGTTTAGGTGTTATAAAAGTTTGGTTTTTTAGTGCTGAAAATGCATTTTCAGCTCGCGCTGTACACATTTGCAATGAGAGGCATTATCTCATAAGGGAAATACTGGACAATCAAATTAATGACTTCCCAGGCTTCAGGATGCCTTTTTACACTCTATAAATGTGGAAATTTACATTGGAAACGTTTGGTTTAGCTGTTAATGAAGTTTCGTTTTTTTTAGTGTTGAAAATTCGTTGTCTGCTGGCGCTGTACACTTTTTCTAAGTGTTGCAATATCTCATGAAGGAAATACTGGACAATCAAATTAATGACTTTCCAGGCTTCAGGATGCCTTTCTACACTATATAAAGGTGGAAATTTACATTGGAAACGTTTGGTTTAGCTGTTATAAAAGTTTGGTTTTTTAGTGCTGTAAATGCATTTTCAGCTCGCGCTGTACACATTTGCTATGAGAGGCATTATCTCATAAGGGAAATATTGGACAATCAAATTAATGACTGCCCAGGCTTCAGGATGTCTTTTTACACTATATAAAGGTGGAAATTTACATTGGAAACGTTTAGTTTTGCTGTTAATGAAGTTTCGTTTTTTTAGTGCTGAAAATTCATTGTCTGCTGGCGCTGTACACTTTTTCTAAGTGTTGCAATATCTCATGAAGGAAATACTGGACAATCAAATTAATGACTTTCCAGGCTTCAGGATGCCTTTCTACACTATATAAAGGTGGAAATTTACATTGGAAACGTTTGGTTTAGCTGTTATAAAAGTTTGGTTTTTTAGTGCTGTAAATGCATTTTCAGCTCGCGCTGTACACATTTGCTATGAGAAGCATTATCTCATAAGGGAAATATTGGACAATCAAATTAATGACTGCCCAGGCTTCAGGATGTCTTTTTACACTATATAAGGGTGGAAATTTACATTGGAAACGTTTAGTTTAGCTGTTAATGAAGTTTCGTTTTTTTAGTGCTGAAAATTCATTGTCTGCTGGCGCTGTACACTTTTTCTAAGTGTTGCAATATCTCATGAAGGAAATACTGGACAATCAAATTAATGACTTTCCAGGCTTCAGGATGCCTTTCTACACTATATAAAGGTGGAAATTTACATTGGAAACGTTTGGTTTAGCTGTTAATGAAGTTTCGTTTTTTTAGTGCTGAAAATTCATTGTCTGCTGGCGCTGTACACTTTTTCTAAGTGTTGCAATATCTCATGAAGGAAATACTGGACAATCAAATTAATGACTTTCCAGGCTTCAGGATGCCTTTCTACACTATATAAAGGTGGAAATGTAAATTGGAAACGTTTGGTTTAGCTGTTATAAAAGTTTGGTTTTTTAGTGCTGTAAATGCATTTTCAGCTCGCGCTGTACACATTTGCTATGAGAGGCATTATCTCAGAAGGGAAATATTGGACAATCAAATTAATGACTGCCCAGGCTTCAGGATGTCTTTTTACACTATATAAAGGTGGAAATTTACATTGGAAACGTTTGGTTTAGCTGTTATAAAAGTTTGGTTTTTTTAGTGCTGAAAATGCATTTTCAGCTCGCACTGTACACATTTGCTATGTGAGGCATTATCTCATAAGGGAAATACTGGACAATCAAATTAATGACTGCCCAGGCTTCAGGATGTCTTTTTACACTATATAAAGGTGGAAATTTACATTGGAAACGTTTGGTTTAGCTGTTATAAAAGTTTGGTTTTTTAGTGCTGAAAATGCATTTTCAGCTCGCACTGTACACATTTGCTATGTGAGGCATTATCTCATAAGGGAAATACTGGACAATCAAATTAATGACTTCCCAGGCTTCAGGATGCCTTTTTACACTCTATAAATGTGGAAATTTACATTGGAAACGTTTGGTTTAGCTGTTAATGAAGTTTCGTTTTTTTAGTGCTGAAAATTCATTGTCTGCTGGCGCTGTACACTTTTTCTAAGTGTTGCAATATCTCATGAAGGAAATACTGGACAATCAAATTAATGACTTTCCAGGCTTCAAGATGCCTTTCTACACTATATAAAGGTGGAAATTTACATTGGAAACGTTTGGTTTAGCTGTTATAAAAGTTTGGTTTTTTAGTGCTGAAAATGCATTTTCAGCTCGCGCTGTACACATTTGCTATGAGAGGCATTATCTCATAAGGGAAATATTGGACAATCAAATTAATGACTGCCCAGGCTTCAGGATGTCTTTTTACACTATATAAGGGTGGAAATTTACATTGGAAACGTTTAGTTTAGCTGTTAATTAAGTTTCGTTTTTTTAGTGCTGAAAATTCATTGTCTGCTGGCGCTGTACACTTTTTCTAAGTGTTGCAATATCTCATGAAGGAAATACTGGACAATCAAATTAATGACTTTCCAGGCTTCAGGATGCCTTCTACACTATATAAAGGTGGAAATGTACATTGGAAACGTTTGGTTTAGCTGTTATAAAAGTTTGGTTTTTTAGTGCTGTAAATGCATTTTCAGCTCGCGCTGTACACATTTGCTATGAGAGGCATTATCTCAGAAGGGAAATATTGGACAATCAAATTAATGACTGCCCAGGCTTCAGGATGTCTTTTTACACTATATAAAGGTGGAAATTTACATTGGAAACGTTTGGTTTAGCTGTTATAAAAGTTTGGTTTTTTTAGTGCTGAAAATGCATTTTCAGCTCGCACTGTACACATTTGCTGTGTGAGGCATTATCTCATAAGGGAAATACTGGACAATCAAATTAATGACTGCCCAGGCTTCAGGATGTCTTTTTACACTATATAAAGGTGGAAATTTACATTGGAAACGTTTGGTTTAGCTGTTATAAAAGTTTGGTTTTTTAGTGCTGAAAATGCATTTTCAGCTCGCACTGTACACATTTGCTATGTGAGGCATTATCTCATAAGGGAAATACTGGACAATCAAATTAATGACTTCCCAGGCTTCAGGATGCCTTTTTACACTCTATAAATGTGGAAATTTACATTGGAAACGTTTGGTTTAGCTGTTAATGAAGTTTCGTTTTTTTAGTGCTGAAAATTCATTGTCTGCTGGCGCTGTACACTTTTTCTAAGTGTTGCAATATCTCATGAAGGAAATACTGGACAATCAAATTAATGACTTTCCAGGCTTCAGGATGCCTTTCTACACTATATAAAGGTGGAAATTTACATTGGAAACGTTTGGTTTAGCTGTTATAAAAGTTTGGTTTTTTAGTGCTGTAAATGCATTTTCAGCTCGCGCTGTACACATTTGCTATGAGAGGCATTATCTCATAAGGGAAATATTGGACAATCAAATTAATGACTGCCCAGGCTTCAGGATGTCTTTTTACACTATATAAGGGTGGAAATTTACATTGGAAACGTTTAGTTTAGCTGTTAATGAAGTTTCGTTTTTTTAGTGCTGAAAATTCATTGTCTGCTGGCGCTGTACACTTTTTCTAAGTGTTGCAATATCTCATGAAGGAAATACTGGACAATCAAATTAATGACTTTCCAGGCTTCAGGATGCCTTTCTACACTATATAAAGGTGGAAATGTACATTGGAAACGTTTGGTTTAGCTGTTATAAAAGTTTGGTTTTTTAGTGCTGTAAATGCATTTTCAGCTCGCGCTGTACACATTTGCTATGAGAGGCATTATCTCAGAAGGGAAATATTGGACAATCAAATTAATGACTGCCCAGGCTTCAGGATGTCTTTTTACACTATATAAAGGTGGAAATTTACATTGGAAACGTTTGGTTTAGCTGTTATAAAAGTTTGTTTTTTTTAGTGCTGAAAATGCATTTTCAGCTCGCACTGTACACATTTGCTGTGTGAGGCATTATCTCATAAGGGAAATACTGGACAATCAAATTAATGACTTCCCAGGCTTCAGGATGCCTTTTTACACTCTATAAATGTGGAAATTTACATTGGAAACGTTTGGTTTAGCTGTTAATGAAGTTTCGTTTTTTTAGTGCTGAAAATTCATTGTCTGCTGGCGCTGTACACTTTTTCTAAGTGTTGCAATATCTCATGAAGGAAATACTGGACAATCAAATTAATGACTTTCCAGGCTTCAGGATGCCTTTCTACACTATATAAAGGTGGAAATTTACATTGGAAACGTTTGGTTTAGCTGTTATAAAAGTTTGGTTTTTTAGTGCTGTAAATGCATTTTCAGCTCGCGCTGTACACATTTTCTAAGTGTTGCAATATCTCATGAAGGAAATACTGGACAATCAAATTAATGACTTTCCAGGCTTCAGGATGCCTTTCTACACTATATAAAGGTGGAAATGTACATTGGAAACGTTTGGTTTAGCTGTTATAAAAGTTTGGTTTTTTAGTGCTGTAAATGCATTTTCAGCTCGCGCTGTACACATTTGCTATGAGAGGCATTATCTCAGAAGGGAAATATTGGACAATCAAATTAATGACTGCCCAGGCTTCAGGATGTCTTTTTACACTATATAAAGGTGGAAATTTACATTGGAAACGTTTGGTTTAGCTGTTATAAAAGTTTGTTTTTTTTAGTGCTGAAAATGCATTTTCAGCTCGCACTGTACACATTTGCTGTGTGAGGCATTATCTCATAAGGGAAATACTGGACAATCAAATTAATGACTTCCCAGGCTTCAGGATGCCTTTTTACACTCTATAAATGTGGAAATTTACATTGGAAACGTTTGGTTTAGCTGTTAATGAAGTTTCGTTTTTTTAGTGCTGAAAATTCATTGTCTGCTGGCGCTGTACACTTTTTCTAAGTGTTGCAATATCTCATGAAGGAAATACTGGACAATCAAATTAATGACTTTCCAGGCTTCAGGATGCCTTTCTACACTATATAAAGGTGGAAATTTACATTGGAAACGTTTGGTTTAGCTGTTATAAAAGTTTGGTTTTTTAGTGCTGTAAATGCATTTTCAGCTCGCGCTGTACACATTTGCTATGAGAGGCATTATCTCATAAGGGAAATATTGGACAATCAAATTAATGACTGCCCAGGCTTCAGGATGTCTTTTTACACTATATAAGGGTGGAAATTTACATTGGAAACGTTTAGTTTAGCTGTTAATGAAGTTTCGTTTTTTTAGTGCTGAAAATTCATTGTCTGCTGGCGCTGTACACTTTTTCTAAGTGTTGCAATATCTCATGAAGGAAATACTGGACAATCAAATTAATGACTTTCCAGGCTTCAGGATGCCTTTCTACACTATATAAAGGTGGAAATGTACATTGGAAACGTTTGGTTTAGCTGTTATAAAAGTTTGGTTTTTTAGTGCTGTAAATGCATTTTCAGCTCGCGCTGTACACATTTGCTATGAGAGGCATTATCTCAGAAGGGAAATATTGGACAATCAAATTAATGACTGCCCAGGCTTCAGGATGTCTTTTTACACTATATAAAGGTGGAAATTTACATTGGAAACGTTTGGTTTAGCTGTTATAAAAGTTTGGTTTTTTTAGTGCTGAAAATGCATTTTCAGCTCGCACTGTACACATTTGCTGTGTGAGGCATTATCTCATAAGGGAAATACTGGACAATCAAATTAATGACTGCCCAGGCTTCAGGATGTCTTTTTACACTATATAAAGGTGGAAATTTACATTGGAAACGTTTGGTTTAGCTGTTATAAAAGTTTAGTTTTTTAGTGCTGAAAATGCATTTTCAGCTCGCACTGTACACATTTGCTATGTGAGGCATTATCTCATAAGGGAAATACTGGACAATCAAATTAATGACTGCCCAGGCTTCAGGATGTCTTTTTACACTATATAAAGGTGGAAATTTACATTGGAAACGTTTGGTTTAGCTGTTATAAAAGTTTGGTTTTTTTAGTGCTGAAAATGCATTTTCAGCTCGCACTGTACACATTTGCTGTGTGAGGCATTATCTCATAAGGGAAATACTGGACAATCAAATTAATGACTGCCCAGGCTTCAGGATGTCTTTTTACACTATATAAAGGTGTAAATTTACATTGGAAACGTTTGGTTTAGCTGTTATAAAAGTTTGGTTTTTTAGTGCTGAAAATGCATTTTCAGCTCGCACTGTACACATTTGCTATGTGAGGCATTATCTCATAAGGGAAATACTGGACAATCAAATTAATGACTTCCCAGGCTTCAGGATGCCTTTTTACACTCTATAAATGTGGAAATTTACATTGGAAACGTTTGGTTTAGCTGTTAATGAAGTTTCGTTTTTTTAGTGCTGAAAATTCATTGTCTGCTGGCGCTGTACACTTTTTCTAAGTGTTGCAATATCTCATGAAGGAAATACTGGACAATCAAATTAATGACTTTCCAGGCTTCAGGATGCCTTTCTACACTATATAAAGGTGGAAATTTACATTGGAAACGTTTGGTTTAGCTGTTATAAAAGTTTGGTTTTTTAGTGCTGAAAATGCATTTTCAGCTCGCGCTGTACACATTTGCTATGAGAGGCATTATCTCATAAGGGAAATATTGGACAATCAAATTAATGACTGCCCAGGCTTCAGGATGTCTTTTTACACTATATAAGGGTGGAAATTTACATTGGAAACGTTTAGTTTAGCTGTTAATGAAGTTTCGTTTTTTTAGTGCTGAAAATTCATTGTCTGCTGGCGCTGTACACTTTTTCTAAGTGTTGCAATATCTCATGAAGGAAATACTGGACAATCAAATTAATGACTTTCCAGGCTTCAGGATGCCTTCTACACTATATAAAGGTGGAAATGTACATTGGAAACGTTTGGTTTAGCTGTTATAAAAGTTTGGTTTTTTAGTGCTGTAAATGCATTTTCAGCTCGCGCTGTACACATTTGCTATGAGAGGCATTATCTCAGAAGGGAAATATTGGACAATCAAATTAATGACTGCCCAGGCTTCAGGATGTCTTTTTACACTATATAAAGGTGGAAATTTACATTGGAAACGTTTGGTTTAGCTGTTATAAAAGTTTGGTTTTTTTAGTGCTGAAAATGCATTTTCAGCTCGCACTGTACACATTTGCTGTGTGAGGCATTATCTCATAAGGGAAATACTGGACAATCAAATTAATGACTGCCCAGGCTTCAGGATGTCTTTTTACACTATATAAAGGTGGAAATTTACATTGGAAACGTTTGGTTTAGCTGTTATAAAAGTTTGGTTTTTTAGTGCTGAAAATGCATTTTCAGCTCGCACTGTACACATTTGCTATGTGAGGCATTATCTCATAAGGGAAATACTGGACAATCAAATTAATGACTTCCCAGGCTTCAGGATGCCTTTTTACACTCTATAAATGTGGAAATTTACATTGGAAACGTTTGGTTTAGCTGTTAATGAAGTTTCGTTTTTTTAGTGCTGAAAATTCATTGTCTGCTGGCGCTGTACACTTTTTCTAAGTGTTGCAATATCTCATGAAGGAAATACTGGACAATCAAATTAATGACTTTCCAGGCTTCAGGATGCCTTTCTACACTATATAAAGGTGGAAATTTACATTGGAAACGTTTGGTTTAGCTGTTATAAAAGTTTGGTTTTTTAGTGCTGTAAATGCATTTTCAGCTCGCGCTGTACACATTTGCTATGAGAGGCATTATCTCATAAGGGAAATATTGGACAATCAAATTAATGACTGCCCAGGCTTCAGGATGTCTTTTTACACTATATAAGGGTGGAAATTTACATTGGAAACGTTTAGTTTAGCTGTTAATGAAGTTTCGTTTTTTTAGTGCTGAAAATTCATTGTCTGCTGGCGCTGTACACTTTTTCTAAGTGTTGCAATATCTCATGAAGGAAATACTGGACAATCAAATTAATGACTTTCCAGGCTTCAGGATGCCTTTCTACACTATATAAAGGTGGAAATGTACATTGGAAACGTTTGGTTTAGCTGTTATAAAAGTTTGGTTTTTTAGTGCTGTAAATGCATTTTCAGCTCGCGCTGTACACATTTGCTATGAGAGGCATTATCTCAGAAGGGAAATATTGGACAATCAAATTAATGACTGCCCAGGCTTCAGGATGTCTTTTTACACTATATAAAGGTGGAAATTTACATTGGAAACGTTTGGTTTAGCTGTTATAAAAGTTTGTTTTTTTTAGTGCTGAAAATGCATTTTCAGCTCGCACTGTACACATTTGCTGTGTGAGGCATTATCTCATAAGGGAAATACTGGACAATCAAATTAATGACTGCCCAGGCTTCAGGATGTCTTTTTACACTATATAAAGGTGGAAATTTACATTGGAAACGTTTGGTTTAGCTGTTATAAAAGTTTGGTTTTTTAGTGCTGAAAATGCATTTTCAGCTCGCACTGTACACATTTGCTATGTGAGGCATTATCTCATAAGGGAAATACTGGACAATCAAATTAATGACTTCCCAGGCTTCAGGATGCCTTTTTACACTCTATAAATGTGGAAATTTACATTGGAAACGTTTGGTTTAGCTGTTATAAAAGTTTGGTTTTTTAGTGCTGTAAATGCATTTTCAGCTCGCGCTGTACACATTTGCTATGAGAGGCATTATCTCATAAGGGAAATATTGGACAATCAAATTAATGACTGCCCAGGCTTCAGGATGTCTTTTTACACTATATAAGGGTGGAAATTTACATTGGAAACGTTTAGTTTAGCTGTTAATGAAGTTTCGTTTTTTTAGTGCTGAAAATTCATTGTCTGCTGGCGCTGTACACTTTTTCTAAGTGTTGCAATATCTCATGAAGGAAATACTGGACAATCAAATTAATGACTTTCCAGGCTTCAGGATGCCTTTCTACACTATATAAAGGTGGAAATGTACATTGGAAACGTTTGGTTTAGCTGTTATAAAAGTTTGGTTTTTTAGTGCTGTAAATGCATTTTCAGCTCGCGCTGTACACATTTGCTATGAGAGGCATTATCTCAGAAGGGAAATATTGGACAATCAAATTAATGACTGCCCAGGCTTCAGGATGTCTTTTTACACTATATAAAGGTGGAAATTTACATTGGAAACGTTTGGTTTAGCTGTTATAAAAGTTTGGTTTTTTTAGTGCTGAAAATGCATTTTCAGCTCGCACTGTACACATTTGCTGTGTGAGGCATTATCTCATAAGGGAAATACTGGACAATCAAATTAATGACTGCCCAGGCTTCAGGATGTCTTTTTACACTATATAAAGGTGGAAATTTACATTGGAAACGTTTGGTTTAGCTGTTATAAAAGTTTAGTTTTTTAGTGCTGAAAATGCATTTTCAGCTCGCACTGTACACATTTGCTATGTGAGGCATTATCTCATAAGGGAAATACTGGACAATCAAATTAATGACTGCCCAGGCTTCAGGATGTCTTTTTACACTATATAAAGGTGGAAATTTACATTGGAAACGTTTGGTTTAGCTGTTATAAAAGTTTGGTTTTTTTAGTGCTGAAAATGCATTTTCAGCTCGCACTGTACACATTTGCTGTGTGAGGCATTATCTCATAAGGGAAATACTGGACAATCAAATTAATGACTGCCCAGGCTTCAGGATGTCTTTTTACACTATATAAAGGTGTAAATTTACATTGGAAACGTTTGGTTTAGCTGTTATAAAAGTTTGGTTTTTTAGTGCTGAAAATGCATTTTCAGCTCGCACTGTACACATTTGCTATGTGAGGCATTATCTCATAAGGGAAATACTGGACAATCAAATTAATGACTTCCCAGGCTTCAGGATGCCTTTTTACACTCTATAAATGTGGAAATTTACATTGGAAACGTTTGGTTTAGCTGTTAATGAAGTTTCGTTTTTTTAGTGCTGAAAATTCATTGTCTGCTGGCGCTGTACACTTTTTCTAAGTGTTGCAATATCTCATGAAGGAAATACTGGACAATCAAATTAATGACTTTCCAGGCTTCAGGATGCCTTTCTACACTATATAAAGGTGGAAATTTACATTGGAAACGTTTGGTTTAGCTGTTATAAAAGTTTGGTTTTTTAGTGCTGAAAATGCATTTTCAGCTCGCGCTGTACACATTTGCTATGAGAGGCATTATCTCATAAGGGAAATATTGGACAATCAAATTAATGACTGCCCAGGCTTCAGGATGTCTTTTTACACTATATAAGGGTGGAAATTTACATTGGAAACGTTTAGTTTAGCTGTTAATGAAGTTTCGTTTTTTTAGTGCTGAAAATTCATTGTCTGCTGGCGCTGTACACTTTTTCTAAGTGTTGCAATATCTCATGAAGGAAATACTGGACAATCAAATTAATGACTTTCCAGGCTTCAGGATGCCTTCTACACTATATAAAGGTGGAAATGTACATTGGAAACGTTTGGTTTAGCTGTTATAAAAGTTTGGTTTTTTAGTGCTGTAAATGCATTTTCAGCTCGCGCTGTACACATTTGCTATGAGAGGCATTATCTCAGAAGGGAAATATTGGACAATCAAATTAATGACTGCCCAGGCTTCAGGATGTCTTTTTACACTATATAAAGGTGGAAATTTACATTGGAAACGTTTGGTTTAGCTGTTATAAAAGTTTGGTTTTTTTAGTGCTGAAAATGCATTTTCAGCTCGCACTGTACACATTTGCTGTGTGAGGCATTATCTCATAAGGGAAATACTGGACAATCAAATTAATGACTGCCCAGGCTTCAGGATGTCTTTTTACACTATATAAAGGTGGAAATTTACATTGGAAACGTTTGGTTTAGCTGTTATAAAAGTTTGGTTTTTTAGTGCTGAAAATGCATTTTCAGCTCGCACTGTACACATTTGCTATGTGAGGCATTATCTCATAAGGGAAATGCTGGACAATCAAATTAATGACTTCCCAGGCTTCAGGATGCCTTTTTACACTCTATAAATGTGGAAATTTACATTGGAAACGTTTGGTTTAGCTGTTAATGAAGTTTCGTTTTTTTAGTGCTGAAAATTCATTGTCTGCTGGCGCTGTACACTTTTTCTAAGTGTTGCAATATCTCATGAAGGAAATACTGGACAATCAAATTAATGACTTTCCAGGCTTCAGGATGCCTTTCTACACTATATAAAGGTGGAAATTTACATTGGAAACGTTTGGTTTAGCTGTTATAAAAGTTTGGTTTTTTAGTGCTGTAAATGCATTTTCAGCTCGCGCTGTACACATTTGCTATGAGAGGCATTATCTCATAAGGGAAATATTGGACAATCAAATTAATGACTGCCCAGGCTTCAGGATGTCTTTTTACACTATATAAGGGTGGAAATTTACATTGGAAACGTTTAGTTTAGCTGTTAATGAAGTTTCGTTTTTTTAGTGCTGAAAATTCATTGTCTGCTGGCGCTGTACACTTTTTCTAAGTGTTGCAATATCTCATGAAGGAAATACTGGACAATCAAATTAATGACTTTCCAGGCTTCAGGATGCCTTTCTACACTATATAAAGGTGGAAATGTACATTGGAAACGTTTGGTTTAGCTGTTATAAAAGTTTGGTTTTTTAGTGCTGTAAATGCATTTTCAGCTCGCGCTGTACACATTTGCTATGAGAGGCATTATCTCAGAAGGGAAATATTGGACAATCAAATTAATGACTGCCCAGGCTTCAGGATGTCTTTTTACACTATATAAAGGTGGAAATTTACATTGGAAACGTTTGGTTTAGCTGTTATAAAAGTTTGTTTTTTTTAGTGCTGAAAATGCATTTTCAGCTCGCACTGTACACATTTGCTGTGTGAGGCATTATCTCATAAGGGAAATACTGGACAATCAAATTAATGACTGCCCAGGCTTCAGGATGTCTTTTTACACTATATAAAGGTGGAAATTTACATTGGAAACGTTTGGTTTAGCTGTTATAAAAGTTTGGTTTTTTAGTGCTGAAAATGCATTTTCAGCTCGCACTGTACACATTTGCTATGTGAGGCATTATCTCATAAGGGAAATACTGGACAATCAAATTAATGACTTCCCAGGCTTCAGGATGCCTTTTTACACTCTATAAATGTGGAAATTTACATTGGAAACGTTTGGTTTAGCTGTTAATGAAGTTTCGTTTTTTTAGTGCTGAAAATTCATTGTCTGCTGGCGCTGTACACTTTTTCTAAGTGTTGCAATATCTCATGAAGGAAATACTGGACAATCAAATTAATGACTTTCCAGGCTTCAGGATGCCTTTCTACACTATATAAAGGTGGAAATTTACATTGGAAACGTTTGGTTTAGCTGTTATAAAAGTTTGGTTTTTTAGTGCTGTAAATGCATTTTCAGCTCGCGCTGTACACATTTGCTATGAGAGGCATTATCTCATAAGGGAAATATTGGACAATCAAATTAATGACTGCCCAGGCTTCAGGATGTCTTTTTACACTATATAAGGGTGGAAATTTACATTGGAAACGTTTAGTTTAGCTGTTAATGAAGTTTCGTTTTTTTAGTGCTGAAAATTCATTGTCTGCTGGCGCTGTACACTTTTTCTAAGTGTTGCAATATCTCATGAAGGAAATACTGGACAATCAAATTAATGACTTTCCAGGCTTCAGGATGCCTTTCTACACTATATAAAGGTGGAAATGTACATTGGAAACGTTTGGTTTAGCTGTTATAAAAGTTTGGTTTTTTAGTGCTGTAAATGCATTTTCAGCTCGCGCTGTACACATTTGCTATGAGAGGCATTATCTCAGAAGGGAAATATTGGACAATCAAATTAATGACTGCCCAGGCTTCAGGATGTCTTTTTACACTATATAAAGGTGGAAATTTACATTGGAAACGTTTGGTTTAGCTGTTATAAAAGTTTGGTTTTTTTAGTGCTGAAAATGCATTTTCAGCTCGCACTGTACACATTTGCTGTGTGAGGCATTATCTCATAAGGGAAATACTGGACAATCAAATTAATGACTGCCCAGGCTTCAGGATGTCTTTTTACACTATATAAAGGTGGAAATTTACATTGGAAACGTTTGGTTTAGCTGTTATAAAAGTTTAGTTTTTTAGTGCTGAAAATGCATTTTCAGCTCGCACTGTACACATTTGCTATGTGAGGCATTATCTCATAAGGGAAATACTGGACAATCAAATTAATGACTGCCCAGGCTTCAGGATGTCTTTTTACACTATATAAAGGTGGAAATTTACATTGGAAACGTTTGGTTTAGCTGTTATAAAAGTTTGGTTTTTTTAGTGCTGAAAATGCATTTTCAGCTCGCACTGTACACATTTGCTGTGTGAGGCATTATCTCATAAGGGAAATACTGGACAATCAAATTAATGACTGCCCAGGCTTCAGGATGTCTTTTTACACTATATAAAGGTGTAAATTTACATTGGAAACGTTTGGTTTAGCTGTTATAAAAGTTTGGTTTTTTAGTGCTGAAAATGCATTTTCAGCTCGCACTGTACACATTTGCTATGTGAGGCATTATCTCATAAGGGAAATACTGGACAATCAAATTAATGACTGCCCAGGCTTCAGGATGTCTTTTTACACTATATAAAGGTGGAAATTTACATTGGAAACGTTTGGTTTAGCTGTTATAAAAGTTTGGTTTTTTTAGTGCTGAAAATGCATTTTCAGCTCGCACTGTACACATTTGCTGTGTGAGGCATTATCTCATAAGGGAAATACTGGACAATCAAATTAATGACTGCCCAGGCTTCAGGATGTCTTTTTACACTATATAAAGGTGGAAATTTACATTGGAAACGTTTGGTTTAGCTGTTATAAAAGTTTGTTTTTTTAGTGCTGAAAATGCATTTTCAGCTCGCACTGTACACATTTGCTATGTGAGGCATTATCTCATAAGGGAAATACTGGACAATCAAATTAATGACTTCCCAGGCTTCAGGATGCCTTTTTACACTCTATAAATGTGGAAATTTACATTGGAAACGTTTGGTTTAGCTGTTAATGAAGTTTCGTTTTTTTAGTGCTGAAAATTCATTGTCTGCTGGCGCTGTACACTTTTTCTAAGTGTTGCAATATCTCATGAAGGAAATACTGGACAATCAAATTAATGACTTTCCAGGCTTCAGGATGCCTTTCTACACTATATAAAGGTGGAAATTTACATTGGAAACGTTTGGTTTAGCTGTTATAAAAGTTTGGTTTTTTAGTGCTGTAAATGCATTTTCAGCTCGCGCTGTACACATTTGCTATGAGAGGCATTATCTCAGAAGGGAAATATTGGACAATCAAATTAATGACTGCCCAGGCTTCAGGATGTCTTTTTACACTATATAAAGGTGGAAATTTACATTGGAAACGTTTGGTTTAGCTGTTATAAAAGTTTGGTTTTTTAGTGCTGTAAATGCATTTTCAGCTCGCGCTGTACACATTTGCTATGAGAGGCATTATCTCATAAGGGAAATATTGGACAATCAAATTAATGACTGCCCAGGCTTCAGGATGTCTTTTTACACTATATAAGGGTGGAAATTTACATTGGAAACGTTTAGTTTAGCTGTTAATGAAGTTTCGTTTTTTTAGTGCTGAAAATTCATTGTCTGCTGGCGCTGTACACTTTTTCTAAGTGTTGCAATATCTCATGAAGGAAATACTGGACAATCAAATTAATGACTTTCCAGGCTTCAGGATGCCTTTCTACACTATATAAAGGTGGAAATGTACATTGGAAACGTTTGGTTTAGCTGTTATAAAAGTTTGGTTTTTTAGTGCTGTAAATGCATTTTCAGCTCGCGCTGTACACATTTGCTATGAGAGGCATTATCTCAGAAGGGAAATATTGGACAATCAAATTAATGACTGCCCAGGCTTCAGGATGTCTTTTTACACTATATAAAGGTGGAAATTTACATTGGAAACGTTTGGTTTAGCTGTTATAAAAGTTTGTTTTTTTTAGTGCTGAAAATGCATTTTCAGCTCGCACTGTACACATTTGCTGTGTGAGGCATTATCTCATAAGGGAAATACTGGACAATCAAATTAATGACTGCCCAGGCTTCAGGATGTCTTTTTACACTATATAAAGGTGGAAATTTACATTGGAAACGTTTGGTTTAGCTGTTATAAAAGTTTGGTTTTTTAGTGCTGAAAATGCATTTTCAGCTCGCACTGTACACATTTGCTATGTGAGGCATTATCTCATAAGGGAAATACTGGACAATCAAATTAATGACTTCCCAGGCTTCAGGATGCCTTTTTACACTCTATGAATGTGGAAATTTACATTGGAAACGTTTGGTTTAGCTGTTAATGAAGTTTCGTTTTTTTAGTGCTGAAAATTCATTGTCTGCTGGCGCTGTACACTTTTTCTAAGTGTTGCAATATCTCATGAAGGAAATACTGGACAATCAAATTAATGACTTTCCAGGCTTCAGGATGCCTTTCTACACTATATAAAGGTGGAAATTTACATTGGAAACGTTTGGTTTAGCTGTTATAAAAGTTTGGTTTTTTAGTGCTGTAAATGCATTTTCAGCTCGCGCTGTACACATTTGCTATGAGAGGCATTATCTCATAAGGGAAATATTGGACAATCAAATTAATGACTGCCCAGGCTTCAGGATGTCTTTTTACACTATATAAGGGTGGAAATTTACATTGGAAACGTTTAGTTTAGCTGTTAATGAAGTTTCGTTTTTTTAGTGCTGAAAATTCATTGTCTGCTGGCGCTGTACACTTTTTCTAAGTGTTGCAATATCTCATGAAGGAAATACTGGACAATCAAATTAATGACTTTCCAGGCTTCAGGATGCCTTTCTACACTATATAAAGGTGGAAATGTACATTGGAAACGTTTGGTTTAGCTGTTATAAAAGTTTGGTTTTTTAGTGCTGTAAATGCATTTTCAGCTCGCGCTGTACACATTTGCTATGAGAGGCATTATCTCAGAAGGGAAATATTGGACAATCAAATTAATGACTGCCCAGGGTTCAGGATGTCTTTTTACACTCTATAAAGGTGGAAATTTACATTGGAAACGTTTGGTTTAGCTGTTGTAAAAGTTTGGTTTTTTTAGTGCTGAAAATGCATTTTCAGCTCGCAATGTACACATTTGCTGTGTGAGGCATTATCTCATAAGGGAAATACTGGACAATCAAATTAATGACTGCCCAGGCTTCAGGATGTCTTTTTACACTATATAAAGGTGGAAATTTACATTGGAAACGTTTGGTTTAGCTGTTATAAAAGTTTGGTTTTTTAGTGCTGAAAATGCATTTTCAGCTCGCACTGTACACATTTGCTATGTGAGGCATTATCTCATAAGGGAAATACTGGACAATCAAATTAATGACTTCCCAGGCTTCAGGATGCCTTTTTACACTCTATAAATGTGGAAATTTACATTGGAAACGTTTGGTTTAGCTGTTAATGAAGTTTCGTTTTTTTAGTGCTGAAAATTCATTGTCTGCTGGCGCTGTACACTTTTTCTAAGTGTTGCAATATCTCATGAAGGAAATACTGGACAATCAAATTAATGACTTTCCAGGCTTCAGGATGCCTTTCTACACTATATAAAGTGGAAATGTACATTGGAAACGTTTGGTTTAGCTGTTATAAAAGTTTGGTTTTTTAGTGCTGTAAATGCATTTTCAGCTCGCGCTGTACACATTTGCTATGAGAGGCATTATCTCATAAGGGAAATATTAGACAATCAAATTAATGACTGCCCAGGCTTCAGGATGTCTTTTTACACTATATAAGGGTGGAAATTTACATCGGAAACGTTTAGTTTAGCTGTTAATGAAGTTTCGTTTTTTTAGTGCTGAAAATTCATTGTCTGCTGGCGCTGTACACTTTTTCTAAGTGTTGCAATATCTCATGAAGGAAATACTGGACAATCAAATTAATGACTTTCCAGGCTTCAGGATGCCTTTCTACACTATATAAAGGTGGAAATGTACATTGGAAACGTTTGGTTTAGCTGTTATAAAAGTTTGTTTTTTTAGTGCTGTAAATGCATTTTCAGCTCGCGCTGTACACATTTGCTATGAGAGGCATTATCTCAAAAGGGAAATATTGGACAATCAAATTAATGACTGCCCAGGCTTCAGGATGTCTTTTTACACTATAAAAAGGTGGAAATTTACATTGGAAACGTTTGGTTTAGCTGTTATAAAAGTTTGGTTTTTTAGTGCTGAAAATGCATTTTCAGCTCGCACTGTACACATTTGCTATGTGAGGCATTATCTCATAAGGGAAATACTGGACAATCAAATTAATGACTTCCCAGGCTTCAGGATGCCTTTTTACACTCTATAAATGTGGAAATTTACATTGGAAACGTTTGGTTTAGCTGTTAATGAAGTTTCGTTTTTTTAGTGCTGAAAATTCATTGTCTGCTGGCGCTGTACACTTTTTCTAAGTGTTGCAATATCTCATGAAGGAAATACTGGACAATCAAATTAATGACTTTCCAGGCTTCAGGATGCCTTTCTACACTATATAAAGGTGGAAATTTACATTGGAAACGTTTGGTTTAGCTGTTATAAAAGTTTGGTTTTTTAGTGCTGTAAATGCATTTTCAGCTCGCGCTGTACACATTTGCTATGAGAGGCATTATCTCATAAGGGAAATATTGGACAATCAAATTAATGACTGCCCAGGCTTCAGGATGTCTTTTTACACTATATAAAGGTGGAAATTTACATTGGAAACGTTTAGTTTAGCTGTTAATGAAGTTTCGTTTTTTTTAGTGCTGAAAATTCATTGTCTGCTGGCGCTGTACACTTTTTCTAAGTGTTGCAATATCTCATGAAGGAAATACTGGACAATCAAATTAATGACTTTCCAGGCTTCAGGATGCCTTTCTACACTATATAAAGGTGGAAATTTACATTGGAAACGTTTGGTTTAGCTGTTATAAAAGTTTGGTTTTTTAGTGCTGTAAATGCATTTTCAGCTCGCGCTGTACACATTTGCTATGAGAGGCATTATCTCATAAGGGAAATATTGGACAATCAAATTAATGACTGCCCAGGCTTCAGGATGTCTTTTTACACTATATAAAGGTGGAAATTTACATTGGAAACGTTTGGTTTAGCTATTATAAAAGTTTGGTTTTTTAGTGCTGTAAATGCATTTTCAGCTCGCGCTGTACACATTTGCTACGAGAGGCATTATCTCATAAGGGAAATATTGGACAATCAAATTAATGGCTGCCCAGGCTTCAGGGTGTCTTTTTACTCTATATAAAGTTGGAAATTTACATTGGAAACGTTTAGTTTAGCTGTTAATGAAGTTTCGTTTTTTTAGTGCTGAAAATTCATTGTCTGCTGGCGCTGTACACTTTTTCTAAGTGTTGCAATATCTCATGAAGGAAATACTGGACAATCAAATCAATGACTTTCCAGGCTTCAGGATGCCTTTCTACACTATATAAAGGTGGAAATGTACATTGGAAACGTTTGGTTTAGCTGTTATAAAAGTTTGTTTTTTTAGTGCTGAAAATGCATTTTCAGCTCGCGCTGTACACATTTGCTATGAGAGGCATTGTCTCATAAGGGAAATATTGGACAATCAAATTAATGACTGCCTAGGCTTCGGGATGTCTTTTTACACTATATAAAGGTGGAAATTTACATTGGAAACGTTTGGTTTAGCTGTTATAAAAGTTTGGTTTTTTTAGTGCTGAAAATGCATTTTCAGCTCGCACTGTACACATTTGCTATGTGAGGCATTATCTCATAAGGGAAATACTGGACAATCAAATTAATGACTGCCCAGGCTTCAGGATGTCTTTTTACACTATATAAAGGTGGAAATTTAAATTGGAAACGTTTGGTTTAGCTGTTATAAAAGTTTGTTTTTTTAGTGCTGAAAATGCATTTTCCGCTCGCACTGTACACATTTGCTATGTGAGGCATTATCTCATAAGGGAAATACTGGACAATCAAATTAATGACTTCCCAGGCTTCAGGATGCCTTTTTACACTCTATAAATGTGGAAATTTACATTGGAAACGTTTGGTTTAGCTGTTAATGAAGTTTCGTTTTTTTAGTGCTGAAAATTCATTGTCTGCTGGCGCTGTACACTTTTTCTAAGTGTTGCAATATCTCATGAAGGAAATACTGGACAATCAAATTAATGACTTTCCAGGCTTCAGGATGCCTTTCTACACTATATAAAGGTGGAAATTTACATTGGAAACGTTTGGTTTAGCTGTTATAAAAGTTTGGTTTTTTAGTGCTGTAAATGCATTTTCAGCTCGCGCTGTACACATTTGCTATGAGAGGCATTATCTCATAAGGGAAATATTGGACAATCAAATTAATGACTGCCCAGGCTTCAGGATGTATTTTTACACTATATAAGGGTGGAAATTTACATTGGAAACGTTTAGTTTAGCTGTTAATGAAGTTTCGTTTTTTTAGTGCTGAAAATTCATTGTCTGCTGGCGCTGTACACTTTTTCTAAGTGTTGCAATATCTCATGAAGGAAATACTGGACAATCAAATTAATGACTTTCCAGGCTTCAGGATGCCTTTCTACACTATATAAAGGTGGAAATGTACATTGGAAACGTTTGGTTTAGCTGTTATAAAAGTTTGGTTTTTTAGTGCTGTAAATGCATTTTCAGCTCGCGCTGTACACATTTGCTATGAGAGGCATTATCTCAGAAGGGAAATATTGGACAATCAAATTAATGACTGCCCAGGCTTCAGGATGTCTTTTTACACTATATAAAGGTGGAAATTTACATTGGAAACGTTTGGTTTAGCTGTTATAAAAGTTTGGTTTTTTTAGTGCTGAAAATGCATTTTCAGCTCGCACTGTACACATTTGCTGTGTGAGGCATTATCTCATAAGGGAAATACTGGACAATCAAATTAATGACTGCCCAGGCTTCAGGATGTCTTTTTACACTATATAAAGGTGGAAATTTACATTGGAAACGTTTGGTTTAGCTGTTATAAAAGTTTGGTTTTTTAGTGCTGAAAATGCATTTTCAGCTCGCACTGTACACATTTGCTATGTGAGGCATTATCTCATAAGGGAAATACTGGACAATCAAATTAATGACTTCCCAGGCTTCAGGATGCCTTTTTACACTCTATAAATGTGGAAATTTACATTGGAAACGTTTGGTTTAGCTGTTAATGAAGTTTCGTTTTTTTAGTGCTGAAAATTCATTGTCTGCTGGCGCTGTACACTTTTTCTAAGTGTTGCAATATCTCATGAAGGAAATACTGGACAATCAAATTAATGACTTTCCAGGCTTCAGGATGCCTTTCTACACTATATAAAGGTGGAAATTTACATTGGAAACGTTTGGTTTAGCTGTTATAAAAGTTTGGTTTTTTAGTGCTGTAAATGCATTTTCAGCTCGCGCTGTACACATTTGCTATGAGAAGCATTATCTCATAAGGGAAATATTGGACAATCAAATTAATGACTGCCCAGGCTTCAGGATGTCTTTTTACACTATATAAGGGTGGAAATTTACATTGGAAACGTTTAGTTTAGCTGTTAATGAAGTTTCGTTTTTTTAGTGCTGAAAATTCATTGTCTGCTGGCGCTGTACACTTTTTCTAAGTGTTGCAATATCTCATGAAGGAAATACTGGACAATCAAATTAATGACTTTCCAGGCTTCAGGATGCCTTTCTACACTATATAAAGGTGGAAATTTACATTGGAAACGTTTAGTTTAGCTGTTAATGAAGTTTCGTTTTTTTAGTGCTGAAAATTCATTGTCTGCTGGCGCTGTACATTTTTTCTATGTGTTGCAATATCTCATGAAGGAAATACTGGACAATCAAATTAATTACTTTCCAGGCTTCAGGATGCCTTTCTACACTATATAAAGGTGGAAATGTACATTGGAAACGTTTGGTTTAGCTGTTATAAAAGTTTGGTTTTTTAGTGCTGTAAATGCATTTTCAGCTCGCGCTGTACACATTTGCTATGAGAGGCATTATCTCAGAAGGGAAATATTGGACAATCAAATTAATGACTGCCCAGGCTTCAGGATGTCTTTTTACACTATATAAAGGTGGAAATTTACATTGGAAACGTTTGGTTTAGCTGTTATAAAAGTTTGGTTTTTTTAGTGCTGAAAATGCATTTTCAGCTCGCACTGTACACATTTGCTGTGTGAGGCATTATCTCATAAGGGAAATACTGGACAATCAAATTAATGACTGCCCAGGCTTCAGGATGTCTTTTTACACTATATAAAGGTGGAAATTTACATTGGAAACGTTTGGTTTAGCTGTTATAAAAGTTTAGTTTTTTAGTGCTGAAAATGCATTTTCAGCTCGCACTGTACACATTTGCTATGTGAGGCATTATCTCATAAGGGAAATACTGGACAATCAAATTAATGACTGCCCAGGCTTCAGGATGTCTTTTTACACTATATAAAGGTGGAAATTTACATTGGAAACGTTTGGTTTAGCTGTTATAAAAGTTTGGTTTTTTTAGTGCTGAAAATGCATTTTCAGCTCGCACTGTACACATTTGCTGTGTGAGGCATTATCTCATAAGGGAAATACTGGACAATCAAATTAATGACTGCCCAGGCTTCAGGATGTCTTTTTACACTATATAAAGGTGTAAATTTACATTGGAAACGTTTGGTTTAGCTGTTATAAAAGTTTGGTTTTTTAGTGCTGAAAATGCATTTTCAGCTCGCACTGTACACATTTGCTATGTGAGGCATTATCTCATAAGGGAAATACTGGACAATCAAATTAATGACTGCCCAGGCTTCAGGATGTCTTTTTACACTATATAAAGGTGGAAATTTACATTGGAAACGTTTGGTTTAGCTGTTATAAAAGTTTGGTTTTTTTAGTGCTGAAAATGCATTTTCAGCTCGCACTGTACACATTTGCTGTGTGAGGCATTATCTCATAAGGGAAATACTGGACAATCAAATTAATGACTGCCCAGGCTTCAGGATGTCTTTTTACACTATATAAAGGTGGAAATTTACATTGGAAACGTTTGGTTTAGCTGTTATAAAAGTTTGTTTTTTTAGTGCTGAAAATGCATTTTCAGCTCGCACTGTACACATTTGCTATGTGAGGCATTATCTCATAAGGGAAATACTGGACAATCAAATTAATGACTTCCCAGGCTTCAGGATGCCTTTTTACACTCTATAAATGTGGAAATTTACATTGGAAACGTTTGGTTTAGCTGTTAATGAAGTTTCGTTTTTTTAGTGCTGAAAATTCATTGTCTGCTGGCGCTGTACACTTTTTCTAAGTGTTGCAATATCTCATGAAGGAAATACTGGACAATCAAATTAATGACTTTCCAGGCTTCAGGATGCCTTTCTACACTATATAAAGGTGGAAATTTACATTGGAAACGTTTGGTTTAGCTGTTATAAAAGTTTGGTTTTTTAGTGCTGTAAATGCATTTTCAGCTCGCGCTGTACACATTTGCTATGAGAGGCATTATCTCAGAAGGGAAATATTGGACAATCAAATTAATGACTGCCCAGGCTTCAGGATGTCTTTTTACACTATATAAAGGTGGAAATTTACATTGGAAACGTTTGGTTTAGCTGTTATAAAAGTTTGGTTTTTTAGTGCTGTAAATGCATTTTCAGCTCGCGCTGTACACATTTGCTATGAGAGGCATTATCTCATAAGGGAAATATTGGACAATCAAATTAATGACTGCCCAGGCTTCAGGATGTCTTTTTACACTATATAAGGGTGGAAATTTACATTGGAAACGTTTAGTTTAGCTGTTAATGAAGTTTCGTTTTTTTAGTGCTGAAAATTCATTGTCTGCTGGCGCTGTACACTTTTTCTAAGTGTTGCAATATCTCATGAAGGAAATACTGGACAATCAAATTAATGACTTTCCAGGCTTCAGGATGCCTTTCTACACTATATAAAGGTGGAAATGTACATTGGAAACGTTTGGTTTAGCTGTTATAAAAGTTTGGTTTTTTAGTGCTGTAAATGCATTTTCAGCTCGCGCTGTACACATTTGCTATGAGAGGCATTATCTCAGAAGGGAAATATTGGACAATCAAATTAATGACTGCCCAGGCTTCAGGATGTCTTTTTACACTATATAAAGGTGGAAATTTACATTGGAAACGTTTGGTTTAGCTGTTATAAAAGTTTGTTTTTTTTAGTGCTGAAAATGCATTTTCAGCTCGCACTGTACACATTTGCTGTGTGAGGCATTATCTCATAAGGGAAATACTGGACAATCAAATTAATGACTGCCCAGGCTTCAGGATGTCTTTTTACACTATATAAAGGTGGAAATTTACATTGGAAACGTTTGGTTTAGCTGTTATAAAAGTTTGGTTTTTTAGTGCTGAAAATGCATTTTCAGCTCGCACTGTACACATTTGCTATGTGAGGCATTATCTCATAAGGGAAATACTGGACAATCAAATTAATGACTTCCCAGGCTTCAGGATGCCTTTTTACACTCTATGAATGTGGAAATTTACATTGGAAACGTTTGGTTTAGCTGTTAATGAAGTTTCGTTTTTTTAGTGCTGAAAATTCATTGTCTGCTGGCGCTGTACACTTTTTCTAAGTGTTGCAATATCTCATGAAGGAAATACTGGACAATCAAATTAATGACTTTCCAGGCTTCAGGATGCCTTTCTACACTATATAAAGGTGGAAATTTACATTGGAAACGTTTGGTTTAGCTGTTATAAAAGTTTGGTTTTTTAGTGCTGTAAATGCATTTTCAGCTCGCGCTGTACACATTTGCTATGAGAGGCATTATCTCATAAGGGAAATATTGGACAATCAAATTAATGACTGCCCAGGCTTCAGGATGTCTTTTTACACTATATAAGGGTGGAAATTTACATTGGAAACGTTTAGTTTAGCTGTTAATGAAGTTTCGTTTTTTTAGTGCTGAAAATTCATTGTCTGCTGGCGCTGTACACTTTTTCTAAGTGTTGCAATATCTCATGAAGGAAATACTGGACAATCAAATTAATGACTTTCCAGGCTTCAGGATGCCTTTCTACACTATATAAAGGTGGAAATGTACATTGGAAACGTTTGGTTTAGCTGTTATAAAAGTTTGGTTTTTTAGTGCTGTAAATGCATTTTCAGCTCGCGCTGTACACATTTGCTATGAGAGGCATTATCTCAGAAGGGAAATATTGGACAATCAAATTAATGACTGCCCAGGGTTCAGGATGTCTTTTTACACTCTATAAAGGTGGAAATTTACATTGGAAACGTTTGGTTTAGCTGTTGTAAAAGTTTGGTTTTTTTAGTGCTGAAAATGCATTTTCAGCTCGCACTGTACACATTTGCTGTGTGAGGCATTATCTCATAAGGGAAATACTGGACAATCAAATTAATGACTGCCCAGGCTTCAGGATGTCTTTTTACACTATATAAAGGTGGAAATTTACATTGGAAACGTTTGGTTTAGCTGTTATAAAAGTTTGTTTTTTTAGTGCTGAAAATGCATTTTCAGCTCGCACTGTACACATTTGCTATGTGAGGCATTATCTCATAAGGGAAATACTGGACAATCAAATTAATGACTTCCCAGGCTTCAGGATGCCTTTTTACACTCTATAAATGTGGAAATTTACATTGGAAACGTTTGGTTTAGCTGTTAATGAAGTTTCGTTTTTTTAGTGCTGAAAATTCATTGTCTGCTGGCGCTGTACACTTTTTCTAAGTGTTGCAATATCTCATGAAGGAAATACATACTGGACAATCAAATTAATGACTTTCCAGGCTTCAGGATGCCTTTCTACACTATATAAAGTGGAAATGTACATTGGAAACGTTTGGTTTAGCTGTTATAAAAGTTTGGTTTTTTAGTGCTGTAAATGCATTTTCAGCTCGCGCTGTACACATTTGCTATGAGAGGCATTATCTCATAAGGGAAATATTAGACAATCAAATTAATGACTGCCCAGGCTTCAGGATGTCTTTTTACACTATATAAGGGTGGAAATTTACATCGGAAACGTTTAGTTTAGCTGTTAATGAAGTTTCGTTTTTTTAGTGCTGAAAATTCATTGTCTGCTGGTGCTGTACACTTTTTCTAAGTGTTGCAATATCTCATGAAGGAAATACTGGACAATCAAATTAATGACTTTCCAGGCTTCAGGATGCCTTTCTACACTATATAAAGGTGGAAATGTACATTGGAAACGTTTGGTTTAGCTGTTATAAAAGTTTGTTTTTTTAGTGCTGTAAATGCATTTTCAGCTCGCGCTGTACACATTTGCTATGAGAGGCATTATCTCAAAAGGGAAATATTGGACAATCAAATTAATGACTGCCCAGGCTTCAGGATGTCTTTTTACACTATAAAAAGGTGGAAATTTACATTGGAAACGTTTGGTTTAGCTGTTATAAAAGTTTGGTTTTTTAGTGCTGAAAATGCATTTTCAGCTCGCACTGTACACATTTGCTATGTGAGGCATTATCTCATAAGGGAAATACTGGACAATCAAATTAATGACTTCCCAGGCTTCAGGATGCCTTTTTACACTCTATAAATGTGGAAATTTACATTGGAAACGTTTGGTTTAGCTGTTAATGAAGTTTCGTTTTTTTAGTGCTGAAAATTCATTGTCTGCTGGCGCTGTACACTTTTTCTAAGTGTTGCAATATCTCATGAAGGAAATACTGGACAATCAAATTAATGACTTTCCAGGCTTCAGGATGCCTTTCTACACTATATAAAGGTGGAAATTTACATTGGAAACGTTTGGTTTAGCTGTTATAAAAGTTTGGTTTTTTAGTGCTGTAAATGCATTTTCAGCTCGCGCTGTACACATTTGCTATGAGAGGCATTATCTCATAAGGGAAATATTGGACAATCAAATTAATGACTGCCCAGGCTTCAGGATGTCTTTTTACACTATATAAAGGTGGAAATTTACATTGGAAACGTTTAGTTTAGCTGTTAATGAAGTTTCGTTTTTTTTAGTGCTGAAAATTCATTGTCTGCTGGCGCTGTACACTTTTTCTAAGTGTTGCAATATCTCATGAAGGAAATACTGGACAATCAAATTAATGACTTTCCAGGCTTCAGGATGCCTTTCTACACTATATAAAGGTGGAAATTTACATTGGAAACGTTTGGTTTAGCTGTTATAAAAGTTTGGTTTTTTAGTGCTGTAAATGCATTTTCAGCTCGCGCTGTACACATTTGCTATGAGAGGCATTATCTCATAAGGGAAATATTGGACAATCAAATTAATGACTGCCCAGGCTTCAGGATGTCTTTTTACACTATATAAAGGTGGAAATTTACATTGGAAACGTTTGGTTTAGCTATTATAAAAGTTTGGTTTTTTAGTGCTGTAAATGCATTTTCAGCTCGCGCTGTACACATTTGCTACGAGAGGCATTATCTCATAAGGGAAATATTGGACAATCAAATTAATGGCTGCCCAGGCTTCAGGGTGTCTTTTTACTCTATATAAAGTTGGAAATTTACATTGGAAACGTTTAGTTTAGCTGTTAATGAAGTTTCGTTTTTTTAGTGCTGAAAATTCATTGTCTGCTGGCGCTGTACACTTTTTCTAAGTGTTGCAATATCTCATGAAGGAAATACTGGACAATCAAATCAATGACTTTCCAGGCTTCAGGATGCCTTTCTACACTATATAAAGGTGGAAATGTACATTGGAAACGTTTGGTTTAGCTGTTATAAAAGTTTGTTTTTTTAGTGCTGAAAATGCATTTTCAGCTCGCGCTGTACACATTTGCTATGAGAGGCATTGTCTCATAAGGGAAATATTGGACAATCAAATTAATGACTGCCTAGGCTTCGGGATGTCTTTTTACACTATATAAAGGTGGAAATTTACATTGGAAACGTTTGGTTTAGCTGTTATAAAAGTTTGG